>NW_024467092.1:143696-343789 GCF_017591425.1 Ochotona curzoniae
ATCTAGCTGCTCCTTTGAAATGCAGACAACTCCACATTCAGAGAGAACATCAGCGCCAACGCTGTTTTCAGCTACCTTTGAAAACCAGGTTTCTGGCAACATTTACAACACGACGTAAATGTTAGCTATAGGCAGAAAAACACAATGCGCTGAAATGCAGCTTATTGAGTATTCCACACAAAGTAATGATCTAGCTGCTCCTTTGAATTGCAGATTATTGCACGTTCAACGAGAACATCAGCACCGACGCAGTTTTCAGCTACCTTTGAAAACTAAGGTTCTGGCACGATTTACAACACGAAGTACATGTTAGCTATAGGGAAGAAACACAATGCGCTGAAATGCAGCTTATTGAGTATTCCGCACAAAGTAATGATCTAGCTGCTCCTTTGAAATGCGGACAACTCCACATTCAGCGAGAACATCAGAGCCAACGCAGTTTTCAGCTACCTTTGAAAACTAAGGTTCTGGCACTATTTACAACACTAAGTACTTGTTAGCTATAGGGAAGAAACACACTGCGTGGAAATGCAGCTAATACAGTATTCCGCACAAAGTAGTGATCTAGCTGCTCCTTTGAAATGCATTCAATCCACGTTCAGCGAGAACATCAGCGCCAACGCAGGTTTCAGCTACCTTTGAAAACTAAGGTTCTGGTACCATTTACAACACGAAGTGCATGTTAGCTATAGGGAAGAAACTCCGAATGTGATACTGCTTCACAATTGAAAACCCGCTTTGAACGAAATCCCACATTTCTCACACAGCGTCTATAAAACACAATGCGCTGAAATGCAGCTTATTGAGTATTCCGCACAAAGTTATGATCTAGCTGCTCCTTTGAATTGCAGACAACTCCATATTCAGCGAGAACATCAGCCAACGCAGTTTTCAGCTACTTTTGAAAACTAAGGTTCTGGTATTATTTACAACACTAAGTACTTGTTAGCTATAGGGAAGAAACACAATGCGTTGAAATACAGCTAATAGAGTATTCCGCACAAAGTAGTGATGTAGCAGCTCCTTTGAAATGCATTCAACTCCACGTTCAGCGAGAACATCACCGCCAACGCAGGTTTCAGCTACCTGTGAAAACCAAGGTTCTGGCACGATTTACAACACGAAGTACATGTTAGCTATAGGGAAGAAACTCAGAATGTGAAACAGTTCACAATGGAAAACCCGCTTCGAACGAAATCCCACATTTCTCACACAGCGTTTGTAAAACAAAATGCGCTGAAATGCAGCTTATTGAGTATTCCGCACAAAGTAATGATCTAGCTGCTCCTTTGAAATGCATTCAACTCCATTTTCAGCGAGAACATCAGCACGAATGCAGTTTTCAGCTACCTTTGAAAACCAAGGTTCTGGCACCATTTACAACACGAAGTACATGTTAGGTATACGGAAGAAAAAGACAATGCGCTGAAATGCAGCTTATTGAGTATTCCACACAAAGAACTGATCTAGCAGCTCCTTTGAAATGCAGACAACTCCCAATTCAGCGAGAACATCAGCACCAATGCAGTTTTCAGCTACCTTTGAAATCCAGGGTTCTGGCACCATTTACAACACGAAGTACATATTAGGTATAGGGAATAAAAACACAATGCGCTGAAATGCAGCTTATTGAGTATTCCGCACAAAGTAATGATCTAGCTGCTCCTTTGAAATGCATTCAACTCCATGTTCAGCGAGTACATCAGCACGAATGCAGTTTTCAGCTAACTTTGAAAACCAAGGTTCTGGAACCATTTACAACACGAAGTACATGTTAGCTATAGGGAAGAAACTCAGAATGTGATACTGCTTCACAATGGAAAACCCGCTTCGAACGAAATCAAACATTTCTCCCACAGCGTCTATAACACACAATGCGCTGAAATGCAGCTTATTGTGTATTCCGCACAAAGTAATGATCTAGCTGCTCCTTTGAAATGCAGACAACTCCACATTCAGCGAGAAATTCAGCACCAACGCAGTTTTCAGCTACCTTTGAAAACCAAGGTTCTGGCACTATTTACAACACGAAGTACATGTTAGCTATAGGGAAGAAACTCAGAATGTGAAACAGTTCACAATGGAAAACCCGCTTCGAACGAAATCCCACATTTCTCACACAGCGTCTATAAAACACAATGCGCTGAAATGCAGCTTATTGAGTATTCCGCACAAAGTAATGATCTAGCTGCTCCTTTGAAATGCAGTCAACTCCACATTCAGCGAGAACATCAGCGCCAATGCAGTTTTCAGCTACCTTTGAAAACCAGGTTTCTGGCACCATTTACAACACGAAGTACATGTTAGCTATAGGGAAGAAAAAACAATGCGCTGAAATGCAGCTTATTGAGTATTCCACACAAAGTAATGATCTAGCTGCTCCTTTGAAATGCAGACAACTCCACATTCAGCGAGAACATCAGCACCAACGCAGTTTTCAGCTACCTTTGAAATCCAAGGTTCTGGCACCATTTACAACACGAAGTACATATTAGCTATAGGGAAGAAAAACACAATGCGCTGAAATGCAGCTTATTGAGTATTCCGCACAAAGTAATGATCTAGCTGCTCCTTTGAAATGCATACAACTCCACGTTCAGCGAGAACATCAGAGCCAACGCAGTTTTCAGCTAGCTTTGAAAACCAAGGTTCTGGCACCATTTACAACACGAAGTACATGTTCGCTATAGGGAAGAAAAACAATGCGCTGAAAAGCAACTTATTGATTATTCCACAAAAAGTAATGATCTAGCTGCTCCTTTGAAATGCAGTCAACTCCACGTTCAGCGAGAACATCAGCACCAACGCAGTTTTCAGCTACCTTTGAAAACCAAGGTTCTGGAACCATTTACAACACGAAGTACAGGATCGCTATAGGGAAGAAACTAGGAATGTGAAACTGCTTCACAATGGAAAACCCACTTCGAACGAAATCCCACATTTCTCCCACAGCGTCTATAACACACAATGCGCTGAAATGCAGCTTATTGAGTATTCCACACAAAGTAATGATCTAGCTGCTCCTTTGAAATGCAGACAACTCCACATTCAGCGAGAACATCAGCGCCAACGCTGTTTTCAGCTACCTTTGAAAACCAGGTTTCTGGCAACATTTACAACACGAAGTAAATGTTAGCTATAGGGCAGAAAAACACAATGCGCTGAAATGCAGCTTATTGAGTATTCCGCACAAAGTAATGATCTAGCTGCTCCTTTGAAATGCGGACAACTCCACATTCAGCGAGAACATCAGAGCCAACGCAGTTTTCAGCTACCTTTGAAAACTAAGGTTCTGGCACTATTTACAACACTAAGTACTTGTTAGCTATAGGGAAGAAACACACTGCGTGGAAATGCAGCTAATACAGTATTCCGCACAAAGTAGTGATCTAGCTGCTCCTTTGAAATGCATTCAACTCCATGTTCAGCGAGAACATCAGCACCAACGCAGTTTTCAGCTAACTTTGAAAACCAAGGTTCTGGAACCATTTACAACACGAAGTACATGTTAGCTACAGGGAAGAAACTCAGAATGTGAAACAGTTCACAATGGAAAACCCGGTTCGAACATAATCCCACATTTCTCACAGAGCGTCTATAGAACACAATGCGCTGAAATGCAGCTTATTGAGTATTCCGCACAAAGTAATGATCTAGCTGCTCCTTTGAAATGCATTCAACTCCATTTTCAGCGAGTACATCAGCAATAATGCAGTTTTTAGCTAACTTTGAAAACCAAGGTTCTGGCACATTTACAACACGAAGTACATGTTAGCTATAGGGAAGAAACTCAGAATGTGATACTGCTTCACAATGAAAAACCCGCTTCGAACGAAATCAAACATTTCTCCCACAGCGTCTATAACACACAATGCGCTGAAATGCAGCTTATTGTGTATTCCGCACAAAGTAATGATCTGGCTGCTCCTTTGAAATGCAGACAACTCCACATTCAGCGAGAAATTCAGCACCAACGCAGTTTTCAGCTACCTTTGAAAACCAAGGTTCTGGCACCATTTACAACACGAAGTACATGTTAGCTATAGGGAAGAAACTCAGAATGTGGAAACAGTTCACAATGGAAAACCCGCTTCGAACGAAATCCCACATTTCTCACACAGTGTCTATAAAACACAATGCGCTGAAATGCAGCTTATTGAGTATTCCACACAAAGAACTGATCTAGCTGCTCCTTTGAAATGCAGACAACTCCACATTCAGAGAGAACATCAGCGCCAACGCTGTTTTCAGCTACCTTTGAAAACCAGGTTTCTGGCAACATTTACAACACGACGTAAATGTTAGCTATAGGGCAGAAAAACACAATGCGCTGAAATGCAGCTTATTGAGTATTCCACACAAAGTAATGATCTAGCTGCTCCTTTGAATTGCAGATTATTGCACGTTCAACGAGAACATCAGCACCGACGCAGTTTTCAGCTACCTTTGAAAACTAAGGTTCTGGCACGATTTACAACACGAAGTACATGTTAGCTATAGGGAAGAAACACAATGCGCTGAAATGCAGCTTATTGAGTATTCCGCACAAAGTAATGATCTAGCTGCTCCTTTGAAATGCGGACAACTCCACATTCAGCGAGAACATCAGAGCCAACGCAGTTTTCAGCTACCTTTGAAAACTAAGGTTCTGGCACTATTTACAACACTAAGTACTTGTTAGCTATAGGGAAGAAACACACTGCGTGGAAATGCAGCTAATACAGTATTCCGCACAAAGTAGTGATCTAGCTGCTCCTTTGAAATGCATTCAATCCACGTTCAGCGAGAACATCAGCGCCAACGCAGGTTTCAGCTACCTTTGAAAACTAAGGTTCTGGTACCATTTACAACACGAAGTGCATGTTAGCTATAGGGAAGAAACTCCGAATGTGATACTGCTTCACAATGGAAAACCCGCTTCGAACGAAATCCCACATTTCTCACACAGCGTCTATAAAACACAATGCGCTGAAATGCAGCTTATTGAGTATTCCACACAAAGAACTGATCTAGCTGCTCCTTTGAAATGCAGACAACTCCACATTCAGAGAGAACATCAGCGCCAATGCTGTTTTCAGCTACCTTTGAAAACCAAGGTTCTGGCACCATTTACAACACGAAGTACATGTTAGGTATACGGAAGAAAAAGAAAATGCGCTGAAATGCAGCTTATTGAGTATTCCGCACAAAGTTATGATCTAGCTGCTCCTTTGAATTGCAGACAACTCCATATTCAGCGAGAACATCAGCCAACGCAGTTTTCAGCTACTTTTGAAAACTAAGGTTCTGGTATTATTTACAACACTAAGTACTTGTTAGCTATAGGGAAGAAACACAATGCGTTGAAATACAGCTAATAGAGTATTCCGCACAAAGTAGTGATGTAGCAGCTCCTTTGAAATGCATTCAACTCCACGTTCAGCGAGAACATCACCGCCAACGCAGGTTTCAGCTACCTGTGAAAACCAAGGTTCTGGCACGATTTACAACACGAAGTACATGTTAGCTATAGGGAAGAAACTCAGAATGTGAAACAGTTCACAATGGAAAACCCGCTTCGAACGAAATCCCACATTTCTCACACAGCGTTTGTAAAACAAAATGCGCTGAAATGCAGCTTATTGAGTATTCCGCACAAAGTAATGATCTAGCTGCTCCTTTGAAATGCATTCAACTCCATTTTCAGCGAGAACATCAGCACGAATGCAGTTTTCAGCTACCTTTGAAAACCAAGGTTCTGGCACCATTTACAACACGAAGTACATGTTAGGTATACGGAAGAAAAAGACAATGCGCTGAAATGCAGCTTATTGAGTATTCCACACAAAGAACTGATCTAGCAGCTCCTTTGAAATGCAGACAACTCCCAATTCAGCGAGAACATCAGCACCAATGCAGTTTTCAGCTACCTTTGAAATCCAGGGTTCTGGCACCATTTACAACACGAAGTACATATTAGGTATAGGGAATAAAAACACAATGCGCTGAAATGCAGCTTATTGAGTATTCCGCACAAAGTAATGATCTAGCTGCTCCTTTGAAATGCATTCAACTCCATGTTCAGCGAGTACATCAGCACGAATGCAGTTTTCAGCTACCTTTGAAAACCAAGGTTCTGGAACCATTTACAACACGAAGTACATGTTAGCTATAGGGAAGAAACTCAGAATGTGATACTGCTTCACAATGGAAAACCCGCTTCGAACGAAATCAAACATTTCTCCCACAGCGTCTATAACACACAATGCGCTGAAATGCAGCTTATTGTGTATTCCGCACAAAGTAATGATCTAGCTGCTCCTTTGAAATGCAGACAACTCCACATTCAGCGAGAAATTCAGCACCAACGCAGTTTTCAGCTACCTTTGAAAACCAAGGTTCTGGCACTATTTACAACACGAAGTACATGTTAGCTATAGGGAAGAAACTCGGAATGTGGAAACAGTTCACAATGGAAAACCCGCTTCGAACGAAATCCCACATTTCTCACACAGTGTCTATATAACACAATGCGCTGAAATGCAGCTTATTGAGTATTCCACACAAAGAACTGATCTAGCTGCTCCTTTGAAATGCAGACAACTCCACATTCAGCGAGAACATCAGCGCCAATGCAGTTTTCAGCTACCTTTGAAAACCAGGTTTCTGGCAACATTTACAACACGACGTAAATGTTAGCTATAGGGAATAAAAACACAATGCGCTGAAATGCAGCTTATTGAGTATTCCACACAAAGTAATG
Organism: Ochotona curzoniae; assembly: GCF_017591425.1. Taxonomy (NCBI): domain Eukaryota; kingdom Metazoa; phylum Chordata; class Mammalia; order Lagomorpha; family Ochotonidae; genus Ochotona; species Ochotona curzoniae. Next base: position 150,439 of record NW_024467092.1, read on the forward strand.
ATCTAGCTGCTCCTTTGAATTGCAGATAATTCCACGTTCAACGAGAACATCAGCACCGACGCAGTTTTCAGCTACCTTTGAGAACCAAGGTTCTGGCACGATTTACAACACGAAGTACATGTTAGCTATAGGGAAGAAACACAATGCGCTGAAATGCAGCTTATTGAGTATTCCGCACAAAGTAATGATCTAGCTGCTCCTTTGAAATGCGGACAACTCCACATTCAGCGAGAACATCAGAGCCAACGCAGTTTTCAGCTACCTTTGAAAACTAAGGTTCTGGCACTATTTACAACACTAAGTACTTGTTAGCTATAGGGAAGAAACACACTGCGTGGAAATGCAGCTAATACAGTATTCCGCACAAAGTAGTGATCTAGCTGCTCCTTTGAAATGCATTCAATCCACGTTCAGCGAGAACATCAGCGCCAACGCAGGTTTCAGCTACCTTTGAAAACTAAGGTTCTGGTACCATTTACAACACGAAGTGCATGTTAGCTATAGGGAAGAAACTCCGAATGTGATACTGCTTCACAATTGAAAACCCGCTTTGAACGAAATCCCACATTTCTCACACAGCGTCTATAAAACACAATGCGCTGAAATGCAGCTTATTGAGTATTCCGCACAAAGTAATGATCTATCTGATCCTTTGAAATGCAGAAAACTCCACATTCAGTGAGATCATCAGAGCCAACGCAGTTTTCTGCTACCTTTGAAAACCAAGGTTCTGGCACGATTTACAACACGAAGTACATGTTAGCTATAGGGAAGAAAAACAACGCGCTGAAATGCAGCTTATTGAGTATTCCGCACAAAGTAATGATCTAGCTGCTCCTTTGAAATGCATTCAACTCCACTTTCAGCGAGTACATCAGCACAATGCAGTTTTCAGCTAACTTTGAAAACCAAGGTTCTGGCACTATTTACAACACGAAGTACATGTTAGCTATAGGGAAGAAACTCAGAATGTGATACTGCTTCACAATGAAAAAACCGCTTCGAACGAAATCAAACATTTCTCCCACAGCGTCTATAACACACAATGCGCTGAAATGCAGCTTATTGTGTATTCCGCACAAAGTAATGATCTAGCTGCTCCTTTGAAATGCAGACAACTCCACATTCAGCGAGAACATCAGCGCCAACGCTGTTTTCAGCTACCTTTGAAAACCAAGGTTCTGGCACCATTTACAACACGAAGTACATGTTAGCTATAGGGAAGAAACTCAGAATGTGGAAACAGTTCACAATGGAAAACCCGCTTCGAACGAAATCCCACATTTCTCACACAGTGTCTATAAAAAACAATGCGCTGAAATGCAGCTTATTGAGTATTCCACACAAAGAACTGATCTAGCTGCTCCTTTGAAATGCAGACAACTCCACATTCAGCGAGAACATCAGCGCCAACGCAGTTTTCAGCTACCTTTGAAAACCAGGTTTCTGGCAACATTTACAACACGACGTAAATGTTAGCTATAGGGCAGAAAAACACAATGCGTTGAAATGCAGCTTATTGAGTATTCCACACAAAGTAATGATCTAGCTGCTCCTTTGAATTGCAGATTATTGCACGTTCAACGAGAACATCAGCACCGACGCAGTTTTCAGCTACCTTTGAAAACTAAGGTTCTGGCACGATTTACAACACGAAGTACATGTTAGCTATAGGGAAGAAACACAATGCGCTGAAATGCAGCTTATTGAGTATTCCGCACAAAGTAATGATCTAGCTGCTCCTTTGAAATGCGGACAACTCCACATTCAGCGAGAACATCAGAGCCAACGCAGTTTTCAGCTACCTTTGAAAACTAAGGTTCTGGCACTATTTACAACACTAAGTACTTGTTAGCTATAGGGAAGAAACACACTGCGTGGAAATGCAGCTAATACAGTATTCCGCACAAAGTAGTGATCTAGCTGCTCCTTTGAAATGCATTCAACTCCACGTTCAGCGAGAACATCAGCGCCAACGCAGGTTTCAGCTACCTTTGAAAACCAAGGTTCTGGTACCATTTACAACACGAAGTACATGTTAGCTATAGGGAAGAAACTCAGAATGTGAAACAGTTCACAATGGAAAACCCGCTTCGAACGAAATCCCACATTTCTCACACAGCGTCTATAAAACACAATGCGCTGAAATGCAGCTTATTGAGTATTCCACACAAAGTAATGATCTAGCTGCTCCTTTGAAATGCAGACAACTCCACATTCAGAGAGAACATCAGCGCCAATGCTGTTTTCAGCTACCTTTGAAAACCAAGGTTCTGGCACCATTTACAACACGAAGTACATGTTAGGTATACGGAAGAAAAAGAAAATGCGCTGAAATGCAGCTTATTGAGTATTCCGCACAAAGTTATGATCTAGCTGCTCCTTTGAATTGCAGACAACTCCATATTCAGCGAGAACATCAGCCAACGCAGTTTTCAGCTACTTTTGAAAACTAAGGTTCTGGTATTATTTACAACACTAAGTACTTGTTAGCTATAGGGAAGAAACACAATGCGTTGAAATACAGCTAATAGAGTATTCCGCACAAAGTAGTGATGTAGCAGCTCCTTTGAAATGCATTCAACTCCACGTTCAGCGAGAACATCACCGCCAACGCAGGTTTCAGCTACCTGTGAAAACCAAGGTTCTGGCACGATTTACAACACGAAGTACATGTTAGCTATAGGGAAGAAACTCAGAATGTGAAACAGTTCACAATGGAAAACCCGCTTCGAACGAAATCCCACATTTCTCACACAGCGTTTGTAAAACAAAATGCGCTGAAATGCAGCTTATTGAGTATTCCGCACAAAGTAATGATCTAGCTGCTCCTTTGAAATGCATTCAACTCCATTTTCAGCGAGAACATCAGCACGAATGCAGTTTTCAGCTACCTTTGAAAACCAAGGTTCTGGCACCATTTACAACACGAAGTACATGTTAGGTATACGGAAGAAAAAGACAATGCGCTGAAATGCAGCTTATTGAGTATTCCACACAAAGAACTGATCTAGCTGCTCCTTTGAAATGCAGACAACTCCACATTCAGAGAGAACATCAGCGCCAACGCAGTTTTCAGCTACCTTTGAAAACCAAGGTTCTGGCACGATTTACAACACGAAGTACATGTTAGCTATAGGGAAGAAAACACAATGCGCTGAAATGCAGCTTATTGAGTATTCCGCACAAAGTAATGATCTAGCTGCTCCTTTGAAATGCGACAACTCCACATTCAGCGAGAACATCAGAGCCAACGCAGTTTTCAGCTACCTTTGAAAACTAAGGTTCTGGCACTATTTACAACACGAAGTACTTGTTAGCTATAGGGAAGAAACACACTGCGTGGAAATGCAGCTAATACAGTATTCCGCACAAAGTAATGATCTAGCTGCTCCTTTGAAATGCAGTCAACTCCACGTTCAGTGAGAACATCAGCGCCAACGCAGTTTTCAGCTACCTTTGAAAACTAAGGTTCTGGCACCATTTACAACACGAAGTACATGTTAGCTATAGGGAAGAAACTCGAATGTGAAACAGTTCACAATGGAAAACCCGCTTCGAACGAAATCCCACATTTCTCACACAGCGTCCATAAAACACAATGCGCTGAAATGCAGCTTATTGAGTATTCCTCACTAAGGTATAATCTTGTTACTCCTTTGAAATGCAGACAACTCCACCTTCAGCGAGAACATCAGCGCCAATGCTGTTTTCAGCTACTTTTGAAAACCAAGGTACTGGCACCATTTACAACGCTAAGTATATGTTAGCTATAGGGTAGAAACACAATGCGCTGAAATGCAGCTTATTGAGTATTCCGCACAAAGTTATGATCTAGCTGCTCCTTTGAATTGCAGACAACTCCCTATTCAGCGAGAACATCAGAGCCAACGCAGTTTTCAGCTACTTTTGAAAACTAAGGTTCTGGTATTATTTACAACACTAAGTACTTGTTAGCTATAGGGAAGAAACACAATGCGTTGAAATACAGCTAATAGAGTATTCCGCACAAAGTAGTGATGTAGCAGCTCCTTTGAAATGCATTCAACTCCACGTTCAGCGAGAACATCACCGCCAACGCAGGTTTCAGCTACCTGTGAAAACCAAGGTTCTGGCACGATTTACAACACGAAGTACATGTTAGCTATAGGGAAGAAACTCAGAATGTGAAACAGTTCACAATGGAAAACCCGCTTCGAACGAAATCCCACATTTCTCACACAGCGTTTGTAAAACAAAATGCGCTGAAATGCAGCTTATTGAGTATTCCGCACAAAGTAATGATCTAGCTGCTCCTTTGAAATGCATTCAACTCCATTTTCAGCGAGAACATCAGCACGAATGCAGTTTTCAGCTACCTTTGAAAACCAAGGTTCTGGCACCATTTACAACACGAAGTACATGTTAGGTATACGGAAGAAAAAGACAATGCGCTGAAATGCAGCTTATTGAGTATTCCACACAAAGAACTGATCTAGCAGCTCCTTTGAAATGCAGACAACTCCCAATTCAGCGAGAACATCAGCACCAATGCAGTTTTCAGCTACCTTTGAAATCCAGGGTTCTGGCACCATTTACAACACGAAGTACATATTAGGTATAGGGAATAAAAACACAATGCGCTGAAATGCAGCTTATTGAGTATTCCGCACAAAGTAATGATCTAGCTGCTCCTTTGAAATGCATTCAACTCCATTTTCAGCGAGTACATCAGCACGAATGCAGTTTTCAGCTAACTTTGAAAACCAAGGTTCTGGCCCATTTACAACACGAAGTACATGTTAGCTATAGGGAAGAAACTCAGAATGTGATACTGCTTCACAATGGAAAACCCGCTTCGAACGAAATCAAACATTTCTCCCACAGCGTCTATAACACACAATGCGCTGAAATGCAGCTTATTGTGCATTCCGCACAAAGTAATGATCTAGCTGCTCCTTTGAAATGCAGACAACTCCACATTCAGCGAGAACATCAGAGCCAACGCAGTTTTCAGCTACCTTTGAAAACCAAGGTTCTGGCACCATTTACAACACGAAGTACATGTTAGCTATAGGGAAGAAACTCAGAATGTGGAAACAGTTCACAATGGAAAACCCGCTTCGAACGAAATCCCACATTTCTCACACAGTGTCTATAAAACACAATGCGCTGAAATGCAGCTTATTGAGTATTCCACACAAAGAACTGATCTAGCTGCTCCTTTGAAATGCAGACAACTCCACATTCAGAGAGAACATCAGCGCCAACGCTGTTTTCAGCTACCTTTGAAAACTAAGGTTCTGGCACGATTTACAACACGAAGTACATGTTAGCTATAGGGAAGAAACACAATGCGCTGAAATGCAGCTTATTGAGTATTCCGCACAAAGTAATGATCTAGCTGCTCCTTTGAAATGCGGACAACTCCACATTCAGCGAGAACATCAGAGCCAACGCAGTTTTCAGCTACCTTTGAAAACTAAGGTTCTGGCACTATTTACAACACTAAGTACTTGTTAGCTATAGGGAAGAAACACACTGCGTGGAAATGCAGCTAATACAGTATTCCGCACAAAGTAGTGATCTAGCTGCTCCTTTGAAATGCATTCAATCCACGTTCAGCGAGAACATCAGCGCCAACGCAGGTTTCAGCTACCTTTGAAAACTAAGGTTCTGGTACCATTTACAACACGAAGTACATGTTAGCTATAGGGAAGAAACTCGAATGTGAAACAGTTCACAATGGAAAACCCGCTTCGAACGAAATCCCACATTTCTCACACAGCGTCTATAAAACACAATGCGCTGAAATGCAGCTTATTGAGTATTCCGCACAAAGTAATGATCTAGCTGCTCCTTTGAAATGCATTCAACTCCACATTCAGCGAGAACATCAGCGCCAACGCAGTTTTCAGCTACCTTTGAAAACCAAGGTTCTGGCACCATTTACAACACGAAGTACATGTTAGGTATACGGAAGAAAAAGACAATGCGCTGAAATGCAGCTTATTGAGTATTCCGCACAAAGTTATGATCTAGCTGCTCCTTTGAATTGCAGACAACTCCATATTCAGCGAGAACATCAGCCAACGCAGTTTTCAGCTACTTTTGAAAACTAAGGTTCTGGTATTATTTACAACACTAAGTACTTGTTAGCTATAGGGAAGAAACACAATGCGTTGAAATACAGCTAATAGAGTATTCCGCACAAAGTAGTGATGTAGCAGCTCCTTTGAAATGCATTCAACTCCACGTTCAGCGAGAACATCACCGCCAACGCAGGTTTCAGCTACCTGTGAAAACCAAGGTTCTGGCACGATTTACAACACGAAGTACATGTTAGCTATAGGGAAGAAACTCAGAATGTGAAACAGTTCACAATGGAAAACCCGCTTCGAACGAAATCCCACATTTCTCACACAGCGTTTGTAAAACAAAATGCGCTGAAATGCAGCTTATTGAGTATTCCGCACAAAGTAATGATCTAGCTGCTCCTTTGAAATGCATTCAACTCCATGTTCAGCGAGAACATCAGCATAATGCAGTTTTCAGCTACCTTTGAAAACCAAGGTTCTGGCACCATTTACAACACGAAGTACATGTTAGCTATAGGGAAGAAACTCAGAATGTGATACTGCTTCACAATGGAAAACCCGCTTCGAACGAAATCCCACATTTCTCACACAGTGTCTATAAAACACAATGCGCTGAAATGCAGCTTATTGAGTATTCCACACAAAGAAATGATCTAGCTGCTCCTTTGAAATGCAGACAACTCCACATTCAGCGAGAACATCAGCGCCAATGCAGTTTTCAGCTACCTTTGAAAACCAGGTTTCTGGCAACATTTACAACACGACGTAAATGTTAGCTATAGGGAATAAAAACACAATGCGCTGAAATGCAGCTTATTGAGTATTCCACACAAAGTAATGATCTAGCTGCTCCTTTGAATTGCAGATAATTCCACGTTCAACGAGAACATCAGCACCGACGCAGTTTTCAGCTACCTTTGAAAACCAAGGTTCTGGCACGATTTACAACACGAAGTACATGTTAGCTATAGGGAAGAAACACAATGCGCTGAAATGCAGCTTATTGAGTATTCCGCACAAAGTAATGATCTAGCTGCTCCTTTGAAATGCGGACAACTCCACATTCAGCGAGAACATCAGAGCCAACGCAGTTTTCAGCTACCTTTGCAAACTAAGGTTCTGGCACTATTTACAACACTAAGTACTTGTTAGCTATAGGGAAGAAACACACTGCGTGGAAATGCAGCTAATACAGTATTCCGCACAAAGTAGTGATCTAGCTGCTCCTTTGAAATGCATTCAATCCACGTTCAGCGAGAACATCAGCGCCAACGCAGGTTTCAGCTACCTTTGAAAACTAAGGTTCTGGTACCATTTACAACACGAAGTGCATGTTAGCTATAGGGAAGAAACTCCGAATGTGATACTGCTTCACAATTGAAAACCCGCTTTGAACGAAATCCCACATTTCTCACACAGCGTCTATAAAACACAATGCGCTGAAATGCAGCTTATTGAGTATTCCACACAAAGTAATGATCTAGCTGCTCCTTTGAAATGCAGACAACTCCACATTCAGCGAGAACATCAGAGCCAACGCAGTTTTCAGCTACCTTTGAAAACCAAGGTTCTGGCACATTTACAACACGAAGTACATGTTAGCTATAGGGAAGAAAAACAATGCGCTGAAATGCAGCTTATTGAGTATTCCGCACAAAGTAATGATCTAGCTGCTCCTTTGAAATGCATTCAACTCCATGTTCAGCGAGTACATCAGCACAATGCAGTTTTCAGCTAACTTTGAAAACCAAGGTTCTGGCACTATTTACAACACAAGTACATGTTAGCTATAGGGAAGAAACTCAGAATGTGATACTGCTTCACAATGAAAACCCGCTTCGAACGAAATCCACATTTCTCCACAGCGTCTATAACACACAATGCGCTGAAATGCAGCTTATTGAGTATTCCGCACAAAGTAATGATCTAGCTGCTCCTTTGAAATGCAGACAACTCCACATTCAGCGAGAACATCAGCACCAACGCAGTTTTCAGCTACCTTTGAAAACCAAGGTTCTGGCACCATTTACAACACGAAGTACATGTTAGCTATAGGGAAGAAACTCAGAATGTGGAAACAGTTCACAATGGAAAACCCGCTTCGAACGAAATCCCACATTTCTCACACAGTGTCTATAAAACACAATGCGCTGAAATGCAGCTTATTGAGTATTCCACACAAAGTAATGATCTAGCTGCTCCTTTGAAATGCAGACAACTCCACATTCAGCGAGAACATCAGCGCCAACGCAGTTTTCAGCTACCTTTGAAAACCAGGTTTCTGGCAACATTTACAACACGAAGTACATGTTAGCTATAGGGCAGAAAAACACAATGCGCTGAAATGCAGCTTATTGAGTATTCCACACAAAGTAATGATCTAGCTGCTCCTTTGAATTGCAGATTATTCCACGTTCAACGAGAACATCAGCACCGACGCAGTTTTCAGCTACCTTTGAAAACTAAGGTTCTGGCACGATTTACAACACGAAGTACATGTTAGCTATAGGGAAGAAACACAATGCGCTGAAATGCAGCTTATTGAGTATTCCGCACAAAGTAATGATCTAGCTGCTCCTTTGAAATGCGGACAACTCCACATTCAGCGAGAACATCAGAGCCAACGCAGTTTTCAGCTACCTTTGAAAACTAAGGTTCTGGCACTATTTACAACACTAAGTACTTGTTAGCTATAGGGAAGAAACACACTGCGTGGAAATGCAGCTAATAGAGTATTCCGCACAAAGTAGTGATCTAGCTGCTCCTTTGAAATGCATTCAACTCCACGTTCAGCGAGAACATCAGCGCCAACGCAGGTTTCAGCTACCTTTGAAAACTAAGGTTCTGGTACCATTTACAACACGAAGTACATGTTAGCTATAGGGAAGAAACTCCGAATGTGAAACTGCTTCACAATGGAAAACCCGCTTCGAACGAAATCCCACATTTCTCACACAGCGTCTATAAAACACAATGCGCTGAAATGCAGCTTATTGAGTATTCCACACAAAGAAATGATCTAGCTGCTCCTTTGAAATGCAGACAACTCCACATTCAGCGAGAACATCAGCGCCAACGCTGTTTTCAGCTACGTTTGAAGCCAAGGTTCTGGCAACATTTACAACACGAAGTACATGTTAGCTATAGGGAAGAAAAACACAATGCGCTGAAATGCAGCTTATTGAGTATTCCGCACAAAGTAATGATCTAGCTGCTCCTTTGAAATGCAGACAACTCCACATTCAGCGAGAACATCAGCCAACGCAGTTTTCAGCTACCTTTGAAAACTAAGGTTCTGGCACTATTTACAACACTAAGTACTTGTTAGCTATAGGGAAGAAACACAATGCGCTGAAATGCAGCTAATTGAGTATTCTGCACAAAGTATTGATCTAGCTGCTCCTTTGAAATGCAGTCAACTCCACGTTCAGCGAGAACATCAGCAGCAACGCAGTTTTCAGCTACCTTTGAAAACCAAGGTTCTGGCACCATTTACAACACGAAGTACATGTTAGCTATAGGGAAGAAACTCAGAATGTGAAACAGTTCACAATGGAAAACCCGCTTCGAACATAATCCCACATTTCTCACAGAGCGTCTATAGAACACAATGCGCTGAAATGCAGATTATTGAGTATTCCGCACAAAGTAATGATCTAGCTGCTCCTTTGAAATGCAGACAACTCCACGTTCAGCGAGAACATCAGCGCCAACGCAGTTTTCAGCTAACTTTGAAATCCAAGGTTCTGGCAACATTTACAAAACGAAGTGCATGTTAGCTATAGGGAAGAAACTCAGAATGTGATACTGCTTCACAATGGAAAACCCGCTTCGAACGAAATCAAACATTTCTCCCACAGCGTCTATAACACACAATGCGCTGAAATGCAGCTTATTGTGTATTCCGCACAAAGTAATGATCTGGCTGCTCCTTTGAAATGCAGACAACTCCACATTCAGCGAGAAATTCAGCACCAACGCAGTTTTCAGCTACCTTTGAAAACCAAGGTTCTGGCACCATTTACAACACGAAGTACATGTTAGCTATAGGGAAGAAACTCAGAATGTGGAAACAGTTCACAATGGAAAACCCGCTTCGAACGAAATCCCACATTTCTCACACAGTGTCTATAAAACACAATGCGCTGAAATGCAGCTTATTGAGTATTCCACACAAAGAAATGATCTAGCTGCTCCTTTGAAATGCAGACAACTCCACATTCAGAGAGAACATCAGCGCCAACGCTGTTTTCAGCTACCTTTGAAAACCAGGTTTCTGGCAACATTTACAACACGACGTAAATGTTAGCTATAGGCAGAAAAACACAATGCGCTGAAATGCAGCTTATTGAGTATTCCACACAAAGTAATGATCTAGCTGCTCCTTTGAATTGCAGATTATTGCACGTTCAACGAGAACATCAGCACCGACGCAGTTTTCAGCTACCTTTGAAAACTAAGGTTCTGGCACGATTTACAACACGAAGTACATGTTAGCTATAGGGAAGAAACACAATGCGCTGAAATGCAGCTTATTGAGTATTCCGCACAAAGTAATGATCTAGCTGCTCCTTTGAAATGCGGACAACTCCACATTCAGCGAGAACATCAGAGCCAACGCAGTTTTCAGCTACCTTTGAAAACTAAGGTTCTGGCACTATTTACAACACTAAGTACTTGTTAGCTATAGGGAAGAAACACACTGCGTGGAAATGCAGCTAATACAGTATTCCGCACAAAGTAGTGATCTAGCTGCTCCTTTGAAATGCATTCAATCCACGTTCAGCGAGAACATCAGCACCAACGCAGGTTTCAGCTACCTTTGAAAACTAAGGTTCTGGTACCATTTACAACACAAGTGCATGTTAGCTATAGGGAAGAAACTCCGAATGTGATACTGCTTCACAATTGAAAACCCGCTTTGAACGAAATCCCACATTTCTCACACAGCGTCTATAAAACACAATGCGCTGAAATGCAGCTTATTGAGTATTCCGCACAAAGTTATGATCTAGCTGCTCCTTTGAATTGCAGACAACTCCATATTCAGCGAGAACATCAGCCAACGCAGTTTTCAGCTACTTTTGAAAACTAAGGTTCTGGTATTATTTACAACACTAAGTACTTGTTAGCTATAGGGAAGAAACACAATGCGTTGAAATACAGCTAATAGAGTATTCCGCACAAAGTAGTGATGTAGCAGCTCCTTTGAAATGCATTCAACTCCACGTTCAGCGAGAACATCACCGCCAACGCAGGTTTCAGCTACCTGTGAAAACCAAGGTTCTGGCACGATTTACAACACGAAGTACATGTTAGCTATAGGGAAGAAACTCAGAATGTGAAACAGTTCACAATGGAAAACCCGCTTCGAACGAAATCCCACATTTCTCACACAGCGTTTGTAAAACAAAATGCGCTGAAATGCAGCTTATTGAGTATTCCGCACAAAGTAATGATCTAGCTGCTCCTTTGAAATGCATTCAACTCCATTTTCAGCGAGAACATCAGCACGAATGCAGTTTTCAGCTACCTTTGAAAACCAAGGTTCTGGCACCATTTACAACACGAAGTACATGTTAGGTATACGGAAGAAAAAGACAATGCGCTGAAATGCAGCTTATTGAGTATTCCACACAAAGTAACTGATCTAGCAGCTCCTTTGAAATGCAGACAACTCCAATTCAGCGAGAACATCAGCACCAATGCAGTTTTCAGCTACCTTTGAAATCCAGGTTCTGGCACCATTTACAACACGAAGTACATGTTAGCTATAGCGAAGAAAAACACAATGCGCTGAAATGCAGCTTATTGAGTATTCCGCACAAAGTAATGATCTAGCTGCTCCTTTGAAATGCATTCAACTCCATGTTCAGCGAGTACATCAGCACGAATGCAGTTTTCAGCTAACTTTGAAAACCAAGGTTCTGGCACCATTTACAACACGAAGTACATGTTAGCTATAGGGAAGAAACTCAGAATGTGATACTGCTTCACTATGGAAAACCCGGTTCGAACGAAATCCCACATTTCTCACACAGCGTCTATAACACACAATGCGCTGAAATGCAGCTTATTGTGTATTCCGCACAAAGTAATGATCTAGCTGCTCCTTTGAAATGCAGACAACTCCACATTCAGCGAGAAATTCAGCACCAACGCAGTTTTCAGCTACCTTTGAAAACCAAGGTTCTGGCACATTTACAACACGAAGTACATGTTAGCTATAGGGAAGAAACTCAGAATGTGAAACAGTTCACAATGAAAACCCGCTTCGAACGAAATCCCACATTTCTCACACAGCGTCTATAAAACACAATGCGCTGAAATGCAGCTTATTGAGTATTCCGCACAAAGTAATGATCTAGCTGCTCCTTTGAAATGCAGACAACTCCACATTCAGCGAGAACATCAGAGCCAACGCAGTTTTCAGCTACCTTTGAAAACCAAGGTTCTGGCACGATTTACAACACGAAGTACATGTTAGCTATAGGGAAGAAAACACAATGCGCTGAAATGCAGCTCATTGAGTATTCCGCACAAAGTAATGATCTAGCTGCTCCTTTGAAATGCAGTCAACTCCACTTTCAGCGAGAACATCAGCACGAACGCAGTTTTCAGCTACCTTTGAAAACCAAGGTTCTGGCACCATTTACAACACGAAGTACATGTTAGCTATAGGGAAGAAACTCAGAATGTGAAACTGCTTCACAATGGAAAACCCGCTTCGAACGAAATCCAACATTTCTCCCACAGCGTCTATAACACACAATGCGCTGAAATGCAGCTTATTGAGTATTCCACACAAAGTAATGATCTAGCTGCTCCTTTGAAATGCAGACAACTCCACATTCAGCGAGAACATCAGCGCCAACGCAGTTTTCAGCTACCTTTGAAAACCAAGGTTTCTGGCAACATTTACAACACGACGTAAATGTTAGCTATAGGGCAGAAAAACACAATGCGCTGAAATGCAGCTTATTGAGTATTCCACACAAAGTAATGATCTAGCTGCTCCTTTGAAATGCGGACAACTCCACATTCAGCGAGAACATCAGAGCCAACGCAGTTTTCAGCTACCTTTGAAAACTAAGGTTCTGGCACTATTTACAACACTAAGTACTTGTTAGCTATAGGGAAGAAACACACTGCGTGGAAATGCAGCTAATACAGTATTCCGCACAAAGTAGTGATCTAGCTGCTCCTTTGAAATGCAGACAACTCCACGTTCAGTGAGTACATCAGCTCCAACGCAGGTTTCAGCTACCTTTGAAAACCAAGGTTCTGGAACCATTTACAACACGAAGTACATGTTAGCTACAGGGAAGAAACTCAGAATGTGAAACAGTTCACAATGGAAAACCCGGTTCGAACATAATCCCACATTTCTCACAGAGCGTCTATAGAACACAATGCGCTGAAATGCAGCTTATTGAGTATTCCGCACAAAGTAATGATCTAGCTGCTCCTTTGAAATGCAGACAACTCCACGTTCAGCGAGAACATCAGCGCCAACGCAGTTTTCAGCTACCTTTGAAAACCAAGGTTCTGGCACATTTACAACACGAAGTACATGTTAGCTATAGGGAAGAAACTCAGAATGTGATACTGCTTCACAATGGAAAACCCGCTTCGAACGAAATCAAACATTTCTCCCACAGCGTCTATAACACACAATGCGCTGAAATGCAGCTTATTGAGTATTCCGCACAAAGTAATGATCTAGCTGCTCCTTTGAAATGCAGACAACTCCACATTCAGCGAGAACATCAGCACCAACGCAGTTTTCAGCTACCTTTGAAAACCAAGGTTCTGGCACCATTTACAACACGAAGTACATGTTAGCTATAGGGAAGAAACTCAGAATGTGGAAACAGTTCACAATGGAAAACCCGCTTCGAACGAAATCCCACATTTCTCACACAGTGTCTATAAAACACAATGCGCTGAAATGCAGCTTATTGAGTATTCCACACAAAGAACTGATCTAGCTGCTCCTTTGAAATGCAGACAACTCCACATTCAGCGAGAACATCAGCGCCAACGCTGTTTTCAGCTACCTTTGAAAACCAGGTTTCTGGCAACATTTACAACACGACGTAAATGTTAGCTATAGGCAGAAAAACACAATGCGCTGAAATGCAGCTTATTGAGTATTCCGCACAAAGTAATGATCTAGCTGCTCCTTTGAAATGCAGACACTCCACGTTCAGCGAGAACATCAGCACCAACGCAGTTTTCAGCTACCTTTGAAAACTAAGGTTCTGGCACGATTTACAACACGAAGTACATGTTAGCTATAGGGAAGAAACTCAGAATGTGAAACAGTTCACAATGGAAAACCCGCTTCGAACGAAATCCCACATTTCTCACACAGCGTTTGTAAAACAAAATGCGCTGAAATGCAGCTTATTGAGTATTCCGCACAAAGTAATGATCTAGCTGCTCCTTTGAAATGCATTCAACTCCATTTTCAGCGAGAACATCAGCACGAATGCAGTTTTCAGCTACCTTTGAAAACCAAGGTTCTGGCACCATTTACAACACGAAGTACATGTTAGGTATACGGAAGAAAAAGACAATGCGCTGAAATGCAGCTTATTGAGTATTCCGCACAAAGTTATGATCTAGCTGCTCCTTTGAATTGCAGACAACTCCATATTCAGCGAGAACATCAGCCAACGCAGTTTTCAGCTACTTTTGAAAACTAAGGTTCTGGTATTATTTACAACACTAAGTACTTGTTAGCTATAGGGAAGAAACACAATGCGTTGAAATACAGCTAATAGAGTATTCCGCACAAAGTAGTGATGTAGCAGCTCCTTTGAAATGCATTCAACTCCACGTTCAGCGAGAACATCACCGCCAACGCAGGTTTCAGCTACCTGTGAAAACCAAGGTTCTGGCACGATTTACAACACGAAGTACATGTTAGCTATAGGGAAGAAACTCAGAATGTGAAACAGTTCACAATGGAAAACCCGCTTCGAACGAAATCCCACATTTCTCACACAGCGTTTGTAAAACAAAATGCGCTGAAATGCAGCTTATTGAGTATTCCGCACAAAGTAATGATCTAGCTGCTCCTTTGAAATGCATTCAACTCCATTTTCAGCGAGAACATCAGCACGAATGCAGTTTTCAGCTACCTTTGAAAACCAAGGTTCTGGCACCATTTACAACACGAAGTACATGTTAGGTATACGGAAGAAAAAGACAATGCGCTGAAATGCAGCTTATTGAGTATTCCACACAAAGAACTGATCTAGCAGCTCCTTTGAAATGCAGACAACTCCCAATTCAGCGAGAACATCAGCACCAATGCAGTTTTCAGCTACCTTTGAAATCCAGGGTTCTGGCACCATTTACAACACGAAGTACATATTAGGTATAGGGAATAAAAACACAATGCGCTGAAATGCAGCTTATTGAGTATTCCGCACAAAGTAATGATCTAGCTGCTCCTTTGAAATGCATTCAACTCCATGTTCAGCGAGTACATCAGCACGAATGCAGTTTTCAGCTACCTTTGAAAACCAAGGTTCTGGAACCATTTACAACACGAAGTACATGTTAGCTATAGGGAAGAAACTCAGAATGTGATACTGCTTCACAATGGAAAACCCGCTTCGAACGAAATCAAACATTTCTCCCACAGCGTCTATAACACACAATGCGCTGAAATGCAGCTTATTGTGTATTCCGCACAAAGTAATGATCTAGCTGCTCCTTTGAAATGCAGACAACTCCACATTCAGCGAGAAATTCAGCACCAACGCAGTTTTCAGCTACCTTTGAAAACCAAGGTTCTGGCACTATTTACAACACGAAGTACATGTTAGCTATAGGGAAGAAACTCGGAATGTGGAAACAGTTCACAATGGAAAACCCGCTTCGAACGAAATCCCACATTTCTCACACAGTGTCTATATAACACAATGCGCTGAAATGCAGCTTATTGAGTATTCCACACAAAGAACTGATCTAGCTGCTCCTTTGAAATGCAGACAACTCCACATTCAGCGAGAACATCAGCGCCAATGCAGTTTTCAGCTACCTTTGAAAACCAGGTTTCTGGCAACATTTACAACACGACGTAAATGTTAGCTATAGGGAATAAAAACACAATGCGCTGAAATGCAGCTTATTGAGTATTCCACACAAAGTAATGATCTAGCTGCTCCTTTGAATTGCAGATAATTCCACGTTCAACGAGAACATCAGCACCGACGCAGTTTTCAGCTACCTTTGAGAACCAAGGTTCTGGCACGATTTACAACACGAAGTACATGTTAGCTATAGGGAAGAAACACAATGCGCTGAAATGCAGCTTATTGAGTATTCCGCACAAAGTAATGATCTAGCTGCTCCTTTGAAATGCGGACAACTCCACATTCAGCGAGAACATCAGAGCCAACGCAGTTTTCAGCTACCTTTGAAAACTAAGGTTCTGGCACTATTTACAACACTAAGTACTTGTTAGCTATAGGGAAGAAACACACTGCGTGGAAATGCAGCTAATACAGTATTCCGCACAAAGTAGTGATCTAGCTGCTCCTTTGAAATGCATTCAATCCACGTTCAGCGAGAACATCAGCGCCAACGCAGGTTTCAGCTACCTTTGAAAACTAAGGTTCTGGTACCATTTACAACACGAAGTGCATGTTAGCTATAGGGAAGAAACTCCGAATGTGATACTGCTTCACAATTGAAAACCCGCTTTGAACGAAATCCCACATTTCTCACACAGCGTCTATAAAACACAATGCGCTGAAATGCAGCTTATTGAGTATTCCACACAAAGTAATGATCTATCTGATCCTTTGAAATGCAGAAAACTCCACATTCAGTGAGATCATCAGAGCCAACGCAGTTTTCTGCTACCTTTGAAAACCAAGGTTCTGGCACGATTTACAACACGAAGTACATGTTAGCTATAGGGAAGAAAAACAACGCGCTGAAATGCAGCTTATTGAGTATTCCGCACAAAGTAATGATCTAGCTGCTCCTTTGAAATGCATTCAACTCCATTTTCAGCGAGTACATCAGCAATAATGCAGTTTTCAGCTAACTTTGAAAACCAAGGTTCTGGCACTATTTACAACACTAAGTACATGTTAGCTATAGGGAAGAAACTCAGAATGTGATACTGCTTCACAATGAAAAAACCGCTTCGAACGAAATCAAACATTTCTCCCACAGCGTCTATAACACACAATGCGCTGAAATGCAGCTTATTGTGTATTCCGCACAAAGTAATGATCTGGCTGCTCCTTTGAAATGCAGACAACTCCACATTCAGCGAGAACATCAGCAGCCAACGCAGTTTTCAGCTACCTTTGAAAACCAAGGTTCTGGCACCATTTACAACACGAAGTACATGTTAGCTATAGGGAAGAAACTCAGAATGTGGAAACAGTTCACAATGGAAAACCCGCTTCGAACGAAATCCCACATTTCTCACACAGTGTCTATAAAAAACAATGCGCTGAAATGCAGCTTATTGAGTATTCCACACAAAGAACTGATCTAGCTGCTCCTTTGAAATGCAGACAACTCCACATTCAGAGAGAACATCAGCGCCAACGCTGTTTTCAGCTACCTTTGAAAACCAGGTTTCTGGCAACATTTACAACACGACGTAAATGTTAGCTATAGGGCAGAAAAACACAATGCGTTGAAATGCAGCTTATTGAGTATTCCACACAAAGTAATGATCTAGCTGCTCCTTTGAATTGCAGATTATTGCACGTTCAACGAGAACATCAGCACCGACGCAGTTTTCAGCTACCTTTGAAAACTAAGGTTCTGGCACGATTTACAACACGAAGTACATGTTAGCTATAGGGAAGAAACACAATGCGCTGAAATGCAGCTTATTGAGTATTCCGCACAAAGTAATGATCTAGCTGCTCCTTTGAAATGCGGACAACTCCACATTCAGCGAGAACATCAGAGCCAACGCAGTTTTCAGCTACCTTTGAAAACTAAGGTTCTGGCACTATTTACAACACTAAGTACTTGTTAGCTATAGGGAAGAAACACACTGCGTGGAAATGCAGCTAATACAGTATTCCGCACAAAGTAGTGATCTAGCTGCTCCTTTGAAATGCATTCAATCCACGTTCAGCGAGAACATCAGCGCCAACGCAGGTTTCAGCTACCTTTGAAAACTAAGGTTCTGGTACCATTTACAACACGAAGTGCATGTTAGCTATAGGGAAGAAAC
Source organism: Ochotona curzoniae (assembly GCF_017591425.1). NCBI lineage: Eukaryota > Metazoa > Chordata > Mammalia > Lagomorpha > Ochotonidae > Ochotona > Ochotona curzoniae. The sequence continues at coordinate 168,745 of NW_024467092.1, forward strand.
TCCGAATGTGAAACTGTTCACAATGGAAAACCCGCTTCGAACGAAATCCCACATTTCTCACACAGCGTCTATAAAACACAATGCGCTGAAATGCAGCTTATTGAGTATTCCACACAAAGAACTGATCTAGCTGCTCCTTTGAAATGCAGACAACTCCACATTCAGAGAGAACATCAGCGCCAATGCTGTTTTCAGCTACCTTTGAAAACCAAGGTTCTGGCACCATTTACAACACGAAGTACATGTTAGGTATACGGAAGAAAAAGAAAATGCGCTGAAATGCAGCTTATTGAGTATTCCGCACAAAGTTATGATCTAGCTGCTCCTTTGAATTGCAGACAACTCCATATTCAGCGAGAACATCAGCCAACGCAGTTTTCAGCTACTTTTGAAAACTAAGGTTCTGGTATTATTTACAACACTAAGTACTTGTTAGCTATAGGGAAGAAACACAATGCGTTGAAATACAGCTAATAGAGTATTCCGCACAAAGTAGTGATGTAGCAGCTCCTTTGAAATGCATTCAACTCCACGTTCAGCGAGAACATCACCGCCAACGCAGGTTTCAGCTACCTGTGAAAACCAAGGTTCTGGCACGATTTACAACACGAAGTACATGTTAGCTATAGGGAAGAAACTCAGAATGTGAAACAGTTCACAATGGAAAACCCGCTTCGAACGAAATCCCACATTTCTCACACAGCGTTTGTAAAACAAAATGCGCTGAAATGCAGCTTATTGAGTATTCCGCACAAAGTAATGATCTAGCTGCTCCTTTGAAATGCATTCAACTCCATTTTCAGCGAGAACATCAGCACGAATGCAGTTTTCAGCTACCTTTGAAAACCAAGGTTCTGGCACCATTTACAACACGAAGTACATGTTAGGTATACGGAAGAAAAAGACAATGCGCTGAAATGCAGCTTATTGAGTATTCTACACAAAGAACTGATCTAGCAGCTCCTTTGAAATGCAGACAACTCCCAATTCAGCGAGAACATCAGCACCAATGCAGTTTTCAGCTACCTTTGAAATCCAGGGTTCTGGCACCATTTACAACACGAAGTACATATTAGGTATAGGGAATAAAAACACAATGCGCTGAAATGCAGCTTATTGAGTATTCCGCACAAAGTAATGATCTAGCTGCTCCTTTGAAATGCATTCAACTCCATGTTCAGCGAGTACATCAGCACGAATGCAGTTTTCAGCTACCTTTGAAAACCAAGGTTCTGGAACCATTTACAACACGAAGTACATGTTAGCTATAGGGAAGAAACTCAGAATGTGATACTGCTTCACAATGGAAAACCCGCTTCGAACGAAATCAAACATTTCTCCCACAGCGTCTATAACACACAATGCGCTGAAATGCAGCTTATTGTGTATTCCGCACAAAGTAATGATCTAGCTGCTCCTTTGAAATGCAGACAACTCCACATTCAGCGAGAAATTCAGCACCAACGCAGTTTTCAGCTACCTTTGAAAACCAAGGTTCTGGCACTATTTACAACACGAAGTACATGTTAGCTATAGGGAAGAAACTCGGAATGTGGAAACAGTTCACAATGGAAAACCCGCTTCGAACGAAATCCCACATTTCTCACACAGTGTCTATATAACACAATGCGCTGAAATGCAGCTTATTGAGTATTCCACACAAAGAACTGATCTAGCTGCTCCTTTGAAATGCAGACAACTCCACATTCAGCGAGAACATCAGCGCCAATGCAGTTTTCAGCTACCTTTGAAAACCAGGTTTCTGGCAACATTTACAACACGACGTAAATGTTAGCTATAGGGAATAAAAACACAATGCGCTGAAATGCAGCTTATTGAGTATTCCACACAAAGTAATGATCTAGCTGCTCCTTTGAATTGCAGATAATTCCACGTTCAACGAGAACATCAGCACCGACGCAGTTTTCAGCTACCTTTGAGAACCAAGGTTCTGGCACGATTTACAACACGAAGTACATGTTAGCTATAGGGAAGAAACACAATGCGCTGAAATGCAGCTTATTGAGTATTCCGCACAAAGTAATGATCTAGCTGCTCCTTTGAAATGCGGACAACTCCACATTCAGCGAGAACATCAGAGCCAACGCAGTTTTCAGCTACCTTTGAAAACTAAGGTTCTGGCACTATTTACAACACTAAGTACTTGTTAGCTATAGGGAAGAAACACACTGCGTGGAAATGCAGCTAATACAGTATTCCGCACAAAGTAGTGATCTAGCTGCTCCTTTGAAATGCATTCAATCCACGTTCAGCGAGAACATCAGCGCCAACGCAGGTTTCAGCTACCTTTGAAAACTAAGGTTCTGGTACCATTTACAACACGAAGTGCATGTTAGCTATAGGGAAGAAACTCCGAATGTGATACTGCTTCACAATTGAAAACCCGCTTTGAACGAAATCCCACATTTCTCACACAGCGTCTATAAAACACAATGCGCTGAAATGCAGCTTATTGAGTATTCCACACAAAGTAATGATCTATCTGATCCTTTGAAATGCAGAAAACTCCACATTCAGTGAGATCATCAGAGCCAACGCAGTTTTCTGCTACCTTTGAAAACCAAGGTTCTGGCACGATTTACAACACGAAGTACATGTTAGCTATAGGGAAGAAAAACAACGCGCTGAAATGCAGCTTATTGAGTATTCCGCACAAAGTAATGATCTAGCTGCTCCTTTGAAATGCATTCAACTCCATTTTCAGCGAGTACATCAGCAATAATGCAGTTTTCAGCTAACTTTGAAAACCAAGGTTCTGGCACTATTTACAACACTAAGTACATGTTAGCTATAGGGAAGAAACTCAGAATGTGATACTGCTTCACAATGAAAAAACCGCTTCGAACGAAATCAAACATTTCTCCCACAGCGTCTATAACACACAATGCGCTGAAATGCAGCTTATTGTGTATTCCGCACAAAGTAATGATCTGGCTGCTCCTTTGAAATGCAGACAACTCCACATTCAGCGAGAACATCAGCAGCCAACGCAGTTTTCAGCTACCTTTGAAAACCAAGGTTCTGGCACCATTTACAACACGAAGTACATGTTAGCTATAGGGAAGAAACTCAGAATGTGGAAACAGTTCACAATGGAAAACCCGCTTCGAACGAAATCCCACATTTCTCACACAGTGTCTATAAAAAACAATGCGCTGAAATGCAGCTTATTGAGTATTCCACACAAAGAACTGATCTAGCTGCTCCTTTGAAATGCAGACAACTCCACATTCAACGAGAACATCAGCACGAATGCAGTTTTCAGCTACCTTTGAAAACTAAGGTTCTGGCACGATTTACAACACGAAGTACATGTTAGCTATAGGGAAGAAACACAATGCGCTGAAATGCAGCTTATTGAGTATTCCGCACAAAGTAATGATCTAGCTGCTCCTTTGAAATGCGGACAACTCCACATTCAGCGAGAACATCAGAGCCAACGCAGTTTTCAGCTACCTTTGAAAACTAAGGTTCTGGCACTATTTACAACACTAAGTACTTGTTAGCTATAGGGAAGAAACACACTGCGTGGAAATGCAGCTAATACAGTATTCCGCACAAAGTAGTGATCTAGCTGCTCCTTTGAAATGCATTCAATCCACGTTCAGCGAGAACATCAGCGCCAACGCAGGTTTCAGCTACCTTTGAAAACTAAGGTTCTGGTACCATTTACAACACGAAGTGCATGTTAGCTATAGGGAAGAAACTCCGAATGTGATACTGCTTCACAATTGAAAACCCGCTTTGAACGAAATCCCACATTTCTCACACAGCGTCTATAAAACACAATGCGCTGAAATGCAGCTTATTGAGTATTCCGCACAAAGTTATGATCTAGCTGCTCCTTTGAATTGCAGACAACTCCATATTCAGCGAGAACATCAGGCCAACGCAGTTTTCAGCTACTTTTGAAAACTAAGGTTCTGGTATTATTTACAACACTAAGTACTTGTTAGCTATAGGGAAGAAACACAATGCGTTGAAATACAGCTAATAGAGTATTCCGCACAAAGTAGTGATGTAGCAGCTCCTTTGAAATGCATTCAACTCCACGTTCAGCGAGAACATCACCGCCAACGCAGGTTTCAGCTACCTGTGAAAACCAAGGTTCTGGCACGATTTACAACACGAAGTACATGTTAGCTATAGGGAAGAAACTCAGAATGTGAAACAGTTCACAATGGAAAACCCGCTTCGAACGAAATCCCACATTTCTCACACAGCGTTTGTAAAACAAAATGCGCTGAAATGCAGCTTATTGAGTATTCCGCACAAAGTAATGATCTAGCTGCTCCTTTGAAATGCATTCAACTCCATTTTCAGCGAGAACATCAGCACGAATGCAGTTTTCAGCTACCTTTGAAAACCAAGGTTCTGGCACCATTTACAACACGAAGTACATGTTAGGTATACGGAAGAAAAAGACAATGCGCTGAAATGCAGCTTATTGAGTATTCCACACAAAGAACTGATCTAGCAGCTCCTTTGAAATGCAGACAACTCCCAATTCAGCGAGAACATCAGCACCAATGCAGTTTTCAGCTACCTTTGAAATCCAGGGTTCTGGCACCATTTACAACACGAAGTACATATTAGGTATAGGGAATAAAAACACAATGCGCTGAAATGCAGCTTATTGAGTATTCCGCACAAAGTAATGATCTAGCTGCTCCTTTGAAATGCATTCAACTCCATGTTCAGCGAGTACATCAGCACGAATGCAGTTTTCAGCTACCTTTGAAAACCAAGGTTCTGGAACCATTTACAACACGAAGTACATGTTAGCTATAGGGAAGAAACTCAGAATGTGATACTGCTTCACAATGGAAAACCCGCTTCGAACGAAATCAAACATTTCTCCCACAGCGTCTATAACACACAATGCGCTGAAATGCAGCTTATTGTGTATTCCGCACAAAGTAATGATCTAGCTGCTCCTTTGAAATGCAGACAACTCCACATTCAGCGAGAAATTCAGCACCAACGCAGTTTTCAGCTACCTTTGAAAACCAAGGTTCTGGCACTATTTACAACACGAAGTACATGTTAGCTATAGGGAAGAAACTCAGAATGTGGAAACAGTTCACAATGGAAAACCCGCTTCGAACGAAATCCCACATTTCTCACACAGTGTCTATAAAACACAATGCGCTGAAATGCAGCTTATTGAGTATTCCACACAAAGAACTGATCTAGCTGCTCCTTTGAAATGCAGACAACTCCACATTCAGCGAGAACATCAGCGCCAATGCAGTTTTCAGCTACCTTTGAAAACCAGGTTTCTGGCAACATTTACAACACGACGTAAATGTTAGCTATAGGGAATAAAAACACAATGCGCTGAAATGCAGCTTATTGAGTATTCCACACAAAGTAATGATCTAGCTGCTCCTTTGAATTGCAGATAATTCCACGTTCAACGAGAACATCAGCACCGACGCAGTTTTCAGCTACCTTTGAGAACCAAGGTTCTGGCACGATTTACAACACGAAGTACATGTTAGCTATAGGGAAGAAACACAATGCGCTGAAATGCAGCTTATTGAGTATTCCGCACAAAGTAATGATCTAGCTGCTCCTTTGAAATGCGGACAACTCCACATTCAGCGAGAACATCAGAGCCAACGCAGTTTTCAGCTACCTTTGAAAACTAAGGTTCTGGCACTATTTACAACACTAAGTACTTGTTAGCTATAGGGAAGAAACACACTGCGTGGAAATGCAGCTAATACAGTATTCCGCACAAAGTAGTGATCTAGCTGCTCCTTTGAAATGCATTCAATCCACGTTCAGCGAGAACATCAGCGCCAACGCAGGTTTCAGCTACCTTTGAAAACTAAGGTTCTGGTACCATTTACAACACGAAGTGCATGTTAGCTATAGGGAAGAAACTCCGAATGTGATACTGCTTCACAATTGAAAACCCGCTTTGAACGAAATCCCACATTTCTCACACAGCGTCTATAAAACACAATGCGCTGAAATGCAGCTTATTGAGTATTCCACACAAAGTAATGATCTATCTGATCCTTTGAAATGCAGACAACTCCACATTCAGCGAGAACATCAGAGCCAACGCAGTTTTCAGCTACCTTTGAAAACCAAGGTTCTGGCACGATTTACAACACGAAGTACATGTTAGCTATAGGGAAGAAAAACAACTGCGCTGAAATGCAGCTTATTGAGTATTCCGCACAAAGTAATGATCTAGCTGCTCCTTTGAAATGCATTCAACTCCATTTTCAGCGAGTACATCAGCACTAATGCAGTTTTCAGCTAACTTTGAAAACCAAGGTTCTGGCACTATTTACAACACGAAGTACATGTTAGCTATAGGGAAGAAACTCAGAATGTGATACTGCTTCACAATGAAAAACCCGCTTCGAACGAAATCAAACATTTCTCCCACAGCGTCTATAACACACAATGCGCTGAAATGCAGCTTATTGTGCATTCCGCACAAAGTAATGATCTAGCTGCTCCTTTGAAATGCAGACAACTCCACATTCAGCGAGAACATCAGCGCCAATGCAGTTTTCAGCTACCTTTGAAAACCAGGTTTCTGGCACCATTTACAACACGAAGTACATGTTAGCTATAGGGAAGAAACTCAGAATGTGGAAACAGTTCACAATGGAAAACCCGCTTCGAACGAAATCCCACATTTCTCACACAGTGTCTATAAAAAACAATGCGCTGAAATGCAGCTTATTGAGTATTCCACACAAAGAACTGATCTAGCTGCTCCTTTGAAATGCAGACAACTCCACATTCAGAGAGAACATCAGCGCCAACGCAGTTTTCAGCTACCTTTGAAAACCAAGGTTCTGGCACGATTTACAACACGAAGTACATGTTAGCTATAGGGAAGAAAACACAATGCGCTGAAATGCAGCTTATTGAGTATTCCGCACAAAGTAATGATCTAGCTGCTCCTTTGAAATGCGGACAACTCCACATTCAGCGAGAACATCAGAGCCAACGCAGTTTTCAGCTACCTTTGAAAACTAAGGTTCTGGCACTATTTACAACACTAAGTACTTGTTAGCTATAGGGAAGAAACACACTGCGTGGAAATGCAGCTAATACAGTATTCCGCACAAAGTAGTGATCTAGCTGCTCCTTTGAAATGCATTCAACTCCACGTTCAGCGAGAACATCAGCGCCAACGCAGGTTTCAGCTACCTTTGAAAACTAAGGTTCTGGTACCATTTACAACACGAAGTGCATGTTAGCTATAGGGAAGAAACTCCGAATGTGAAACAGTTCACAATGGAAAACCCGCTTCGAACGAAATCCCACATTTCTCACACAGCGTCTATAAAACACAATGCGCTGAAATGCAGCTTATTGAGTATTCCACACAAAGTAATGATCTAGCTGCTCCTTTGAAATGCAGACAACTCCACATTCAGAGAGAACATCAGCGCCAATGCTGTTTTCAGCTACCTTTGAAAACCAAGGTTCTGGCACCATTTACAACACGAAGTACATGTTAGGTATACGGAAGAAAAAGAAAATGCGCTGAAATGCAGCTTATTGAGTATTCCGCACAAAGTTATGATCTAGCTGCTCCTTTGAATTGCAGACAACTCCATATTCAGCGAGAACATCAGCCAACGCAGTTTTCAGCTACTTTTGAAAACTAAGGTTCTGGTATTATTTACAACACTAAGTACTTGTTAGCTATAGGGAAGAAACACAATGCGTTGAAATACAGCTAATAGAGTATTCCGCACAAAGTAGTGATGTAGCAGCTCCTTTGAAATGCATTCAACTCCACGTTCAGCGAGAACATCACCGCCAACGCAGGTTTCAGCTACCTGTGAAAACCAAGGTTCTGGCACGATTTACAACACGAAGTACATGTTAGCTATAGGGAAGAAACTCAGAATGTGAAACAGTTCACAATGGAAAACCCGCTTCGAACGAAATCCCACATTTCTCACACAGCGTTTGTAAAACAAAATGCGCTGAAATGCAGCTTATTGAGTATTCCGCACAAAGTAATGATCTAGCTGCTCCTTTGAAATGCATTCAACTCCATTTTCAGCGAGAACATCAGCACGAATGCAGTTTTCAGCTACCTTTGAAAACCAAGGTTCTGGCACCATTTACTACACGAAGTACATGTTAGGTATACGGAAGAAAAAGACAATGCGCTGAAATGCAGCTTATTGAGTATTCCACACAAAGTAATGATCTAGCTGCTCCTTTGAAATGCAGACAACTTCCCATTCAACGAGAACATCAGCACCAACGCAGTTGTCAGCTACCTTTTAAAACCAAGGTTCTTGCACGATTTACAACACGAAGTACATGTTAGCTATAGGGAAGAAAACACAATGCGCTGAAATGCAGCTTATTGAGTATTCCGCACAAAGTAATGATCTAGCTGCTCCTTTGAAATGCATTCAACTCCATGTTCAGCGAGTACATCAGCACAATGCAGTTTTCAGCTAACTTTGAAAACCAAGGTTCTGGCACTATTTACAACACGAAGTACATGTTAGCTATAGGGAAGAAACTCAGAATGTGATACTGCTTCACAATGAAAAACCCGCTTCGAACGAAATCAAACATTTCTCCCACAGCGTCTATAACACACAATGCGCTGAAATGCAGCTTATTGTGTATTCCGCACAAAGTAATGATCTAGCTGCTCCTTTGAAATGCAGACAACTCCACATTCAGCGAGAACATCAGCAGCCAACGCAGTTTTCAGCTACCTTTGAAAACCAAGGTTCTGGCACCATTTACAACACGAAGTACATGTTAGCTATAGGGAAGAAACTCAGAATGTGGAAACAGTTCACAATGGAAAACCCGCTTCGAACGAAATCCCACATTTCTCACACAGTGTCTATAAAACACAATGCGCTGAAATGCAGCTTATTGAGTATTCCACACAAAGAACTGATCTAGCTGCTCCTTTGAAATGCAGACAACTCCACATTCAGAGAGAACATCAGCGCCAACGCTGTTTTCAGCTACCTTTGAAAACCAAGGTTCTGGCAACATTTACAACACGAAGTACATGTTAGCTATAGGGAAGAAACACAATGCGCTGAAATGCAGCTTATTGAGTATTCCGCACAAAGTAATGATCTAGCTGCTCCTTTGAAATGCGGACAACTCCACATTCAGCGAGAACATCAGAGCCAACGCAGTTTTCAGCTACCTTTGAAATCCAGGGTTCTGGCACTATTTACAACACTAAGTACTTGTTAGCTATAGGGAAGAAACACACTGCGTGGAAATGCAGCTAATACAGTATTCCGCACAAAGTAGTGATCTAGCTGCTCCTTTGAAATGCATTCAATCCACGTTCAGCGAGAACATCAGCGCCAACGCAGGTTTCAGCTACCTTTGAAAACTAAGGTTCTGGTACCATTTACAACACGAAGTGCATGTTAGCTATAGGGAAGAAACTCCGAATGTGAAACAGTTCACAATGGAAAACCCGCTTCGAACGAAATCCCACATTTCTCACACAGCGTCTATAAAACACAATGCGCTGAAATGCAGCTTATTGAGTATTCCACACAAAGTAACTGATCTAGCTGCTCCTTTGAAATGCAGACAACTCCACATTCAGAGAGAACATCAGCGCCAATGCTGTTTTCAGCTACCTTTGAAAACCAAGGTTCTGGCACCATTTACAACACGAAGTACATGTTAGGTATACGGAAGAAAAAGAAAATGCGCTGAAATGCAGCTTATTGAGTATTCCGCACAAAGTTATGATCTAGCTGCTCCTTTGAATTGCAGACAACTCCATATTCAGCGAGAACATCAGCCAACGCAGTTTTCAGCTACTTTTGAAAACTAAGGTTCTGGTATTATTTACAACACTAAGTACTTGTTAGCTATAGGGAAGAAACACAATGCGTTGAAATACAGCTAATAGAGTATTCCGCACAAAGTAGTGATGTAGCAGCTCCTTTGAAATGCATTCAACTCCACGTTCAGCGAGAACATCACCGCCAACGCAGGTTTCAGCTACCTGTGAAAACCAAGGTTCTGGCACGATTTACAACACGAAGTACATGTTAGCTATAGGGAAGAAACTCAGAATGTGAAACAGTTCACAATGGAAAACCCGCTTCGAACGAAATCCCACATTTCTCACACAGCGTTTGTAAAACAAAATGCGCTGAAATGCAGCTTATTGAGTATTCCGCACAAAGTAATGATCTAGCTGCTCCTTTGAAATGCATTCAACTCCATTTTCAGCGAGAACATCAGCACGAATGCAGTTTTCAGCTACCTTTGAAAACCAAGGTTCTGGCACCATTTACAACACGAAGTACATGTTAGGTATACGGAAGAAAAAGACAATGCGCTGAAATGCAGCTTATTGAGTATTCCACACAAAGAACTGATCTAGCAGCTCCTTTGAAATGCAGACAACTCCCAATTCAGCGAGAACATCAGCACCAATGCAGTTTTCAGCTACCTTTGAAATCCAGGTTCTGGCACCATTTACAACACGAAGTACATATTAGGTATAGGGAATAAAAACACAATGCGCTGAAATGCAGCTTATTGAGTATTCCGCACAAAGTAATGATCTAGCTGCTCCTTTGAAATGCATTCAACTCCATGTTCAGCGAGTACATCAGCACGAATGCAGTTTTCAGCTACCTTTGAAAACCAAGGTTCTGGAACCATTTACAACACGAAGTACATGTTAGCTATAGGGAAGAAACTCAGAATGTGATACTGCTTCACAATGGAAAACCCGCTTCGAACGAAATCCCACATTTCTCACACAGCGTCTATAAACACAATGCGCTGAAATGCAGCTTATTGAGTATTCCGCACAAAGTAATGATCTAGCTGCTCCTTTGAAATGCAGACAACTCCACATTCAGCGAGAACATCAGCGCCAATGCAGTTTTCAGCTACCTTTGAAAACCAGGTTTCTGGCAACATTTACAACACGACGTAAATGTTAGCTATAGGGAATAAAAACACAATGCGCTGAAATGCAGCTTATTGAGTATTCCACACAAAGTAATGATCTAGCTGCTCCTTTGAATTGCAGATAATTCCACGTTCAACGAGAACATCAGCACCGACGCAGTTTTCAGCTACCTTTGAGAACCAAGGTTCTGGCACGATTTACAACACGAAGTACATGTTAGCTATAGGGAAGAAACACAATGCGCTGAAATGCAGCTTATTGAGTATTCCGCACAAAGTAATGATCTAGCTGCTCCTTTGAAATGCGGACAACTCCACATTCAGCGAGAACATCAGAGCCAACGCAGTTTTCAGCTACCTTTGAAAACTAAGGTTCTGGCACTATTTACAACACTAAGTACTTGTTAGCTATAGGGAAGAAACACACTGCGTGGAAATGCAGCTAATACAGTATTCCGCACAAAGTAGTGATCTAGCTGCTCCTTTGAAATGCATTCAATCCACGTTCAGCGAGAACATCAGCGCCAACGCAGGTTTCAGCTACCTTTGAAAACTAAGGTTCTGGTACCATTTACAACACGAAGTGCATGTTAGCTATAGGGAAGAAACTCCGAATGTGATACTGCTTCACAATTGAAAACCCGCTTTGAACGAAATCCCACATTTCTCACACAGCGTCTATAAAACACAATGCGCTGAAATGCAGCTTATTGAGTATTCCACACAAAGTAATGATCTATCTGATCCTTTGAAATGCAGACAACTCCACATTCAGTGAGATCATCAGAGCCAACGCAGTTTTCTGCTACCTTTGAAAACCAAGGTTCTGGCACGATTTACAACACGAAGTACATGTTAGCTATAGGGAAGAAAAACAATGCGCTGAAATGCAGCTTATTGAGTATTCCGCACAAAGTAATGATCTAGCTGCTCCTTTGAAATGCATTCAACTCCATTTTCAGCGAGTACATCAGCAATAATGCAGTTTTCAGCTAACTTTGAAAACCAAGGTTCTGGCACTATTTACAACACTAAGTACATGTTAGCTATAGGGAAGAAACTCAGAATGTGATACTGCTTCACAATGGAAAACCCGCTTCGAACGAAATCAAACATTTCTCCCACAGCGTCTATAACACACAATGCGCTGAAATGCAGCTTATTGTGTATTCCGCACAAAGTAATGATCTAGCTGCTCCTTTGAAATGCAGACAACTCCACATTCAGCGAGAAATCAGCACCAACGCAGTTTTCAGCTAACTTTGAAAACCAAGGTTCTGGCACCATTTACAACACGAAGTACATGTTAGCTATAGGGAAGAAACTCAGAATGTGGAAACAGTTCACAATGGAAAACCCGCTTCGAACGAAATCCCACATTTCTCACACAGTGTCTATAAAACACAATGCGCTGAAATGCAGCTTATTGAGTATTCCACACAAAGAACTGATCTAGCTGCTCCTTTGAAATGCAGACAACTCCACATTCAGAGAGAACATCAGCGCCAACGCTGTTTTCAGCTACCTTTGAAAACCAGGTTTCTGGCAACATTTACAACACGACGTAAATGTTAGCTATAGGGCAGAAAAACACAATGCGTTGAAATGCAGCTTATTGAGTATTCCACACAAAGTAATGATCTAGCTGCTCCTTTGAATTGCAGATTATTGCACGTTCAACGAGAACATCAGCACCGACGCAGTTTTCAGCTACCTTTGAAAACTAAGGTTCTGGCACGATTTACAACACGAAGTACATGTTAGCTATAGGGAAGAAACACAATGCGCTGAAATGCAGCTTATTGAGTATTCCGCACAAAGTAATGATCTAGCTGCTCCTTTGAAATGCGGACAACTCCACATTCAGCGAGAACATCAGAGCCAACGCAGTTTTCAGCTACCTTTGAAAACTAAGGTTCTGGCACTATTTACAACACTAAGTACTTGTTAGCTATAGGGAAGAAACACACTGCGTGGAAATGCAGCTAATACAGTATTCCGCACAAAGTAGTGATCTAGCTGCTCCTTTGAAATGCATTCAATCCACGTTCAGCGAGAACATCAGCGCCAACGCAGGTTTCAGCTACCTTTGAAAACTAAGGTTCTGGTACCATTTACAACACGAAGTGCATGTTAGCTATAGGGAAGAAACTCCGAATGTGATACTGCTTCACAATGCAAAACCCGCTTCGAACGAAAGCCCTCATTTCTCACACAGCATCTATAAAACACAATGCGCTGAAATGCAGCTTATTGAGTATTCCACACAAAGTAATGATCTAGCTGCTCCTTTGAAATGCAGACAACTCCACATTCAGAGAGAACATCAGCGCCAATGCAGTTTTCAGCTACCTTTGAAAACCAAGGTTCTGGCACCATTTACAACACGAAGTACATGTTAGGTATACGGAAGAAAAAGACAATGCGCTGAAATGCAGCTTATTGAGTATTCCGCACAAAGTTATGATCTAGCTGCTCCTTTGAATTGCAGACAACTCCATATTCAGCGAGAACATCAGCCAACGCAGTTTTCAGCTACTTTTGAAAACTAAGGTTCTGGTATTATTTACAACACTAAGTACTTGTTAGCTATAGGGAAGAAACACAATGCGTTGAAATACAGCTAATAGAGTATTCCGCACAAAGTAGTGATGTAGCAGCTCCTTTGAAATGCATTCAACTCCACGTTCAGCGAGAACATCACCGCCAACGCAGGTTTCAGCTACCTGTGAAAACCAAGGTTCTGGCACGATTTACAACACGAAGTACATGTTAGCTATAGGGAAGAAACTCAGAATGTGAAACAGTTCACAATGGAAAACCCGCTTCGAACGAAATCCCACATTTCTCACACAGCGTTTGTAAAACAAAATGCGCTGAAATGCAGCTTATTGAGTATTCCGCACAAAGTAATGATCTAGCTGCTCCTTTGAAATGCAGACAACTCCACATTCAGCGAGAACATCAGCACCAACGCAGTTTTCAGCTACCTTTGAAAACTAAGGTTCTGGCACTATTTACAACACTAAGTACATGTTAGCTATAGGGAAGAAACACACTGCGTGGAAATGCAGCTAATAGAGTATTCCGCACAAAGTAGTGATCTAGCTGCTCCTTTGAAATGCATTCAACTCCACGTTCAGCGAGAACATCAGCGCCAACGCAGGTTTTCAGCTACCTTTGAAAACTAAGGTTCTGGTACCATTTACAACACGAAGTGCATGTTAGCTATAGGGAAGAAACTCGAATGTGATACGCTTCACAATGCAAAACCCGCTTCGAACAAAATCCCTCATTTCTGACACAGCGTCTATAAAACACAATGCGCTGAAATGGATTTTATTGAGTATTCCACACAAAGTGATGATCTAGCTGCTCCTTTGAAATGCAGACAACTCCACATTCAGCGAGAACATCAGCGCCAACGCAGTTTTCAGCTACCTTTGAAAACCAAGGTTCTGGCACCATTTACAACACGAAGTACATGTTAGCTATAGGGAAGAAACACAATGCGCTGAAATGCAGCTTATTGAGTATTCCGCACAAAGTTATGATCTAGCTGCTCCTTTGAATTGCAGACAACTCCATATTCAGCGAGAACATCAGCCAACGCAGTTTTCAGCTACTTTTGAAAACTAAGGTTCTGGTATTATTTACAACACTAAGTACTTGTTAGCTATAGGGAAGAAACACAATGCGTTGAAATACAGCTAATAGAGTATTCCGCACAAAGTAGTGATGTAGCAGCTCCTTTGAAATGCATTCAACTCCACGTTCAGCGAGAACATCACCGCCAACGCAGGTTTCAGCTACCTGTGAAAACCAAGGTTCTGGCACGATTTACAACACGAAGTACATGTTAGCTATAGGGAAGAAACTCAGAATGTGAAACAGTTCACAATGGAAAACCCGCTTCGAACGAAATCCCACATTTCTCACACAGCGTTTGTAAAACAAAATGCGCTGAAATGCAGCTTATTGAGTATTCCGCACAAAGTAATGATCTAGCTGCTCCTTTGAAATGCATTCAACTCCACTTTCAGCGAGAACATCAGCACGAATGCAGTTTTCAGCTACCTTTGAAAACCAAGGTTCTGGCACCATTTACAACACGAAGTACATGTTAGGTATACGGAAGAAAAAGACAATGCGCTGAAATGCAGCTTATTGAGTATTCCACACAAAGTAATGATCTAGCTGCTCCTTTGAAATGCAGACAACTCCAATTCAGCGAGAACATCAGACCAACGCAGTTTTCAGCTACCTTTGAAAACCAAGGTTCTGGCACTATTTACAACACGAAGTACATGTTAGCTATAGGGAAGAAACACAATGCGCTGAAATGCAGCTAATAGAGTATTCCGCACAAAGTAATGATCTAGCTGCTCCTTTGAAATGCATTCAACTCCATTTTCAGCGAGAACATCAGCACAATGCAGGTTTCAGCTACCTTTGAAAACCAAGGTTCTGGCACCATTTACAACACGAAGTACATGTTAGCTATAGGGAAGAAACTCAGAATGTGATACTGCTTCACAATGGAAAACCCGCTTCGAACGAAATCCCACATTTCTCCCACAGCGTCTATAAAACACAATGCGCTGAAATGCAGCTTATTGTGCATTCCGCACAAAGTAATGATCTAGCTGCTCCTTTGAAATGCAGACAACTCCACATTCAGCGAGAACATCAGCGCCAATGCAGTTTTCAGCTACCTTTGAAAACCAGGTTTCTGGCAACATTTACAACACGACGTAAATGTTAGCTATAGGGAATAAAAACACAATGCGCTGAAATGCAGCTTATTGAGTATTCCACACAAAGTAATGATCTAGCTGCTCCTTTGAATTGCAGATAATTCCACGTTCAACGAGAACATCAGCACCGACGCAGTTTTCAGCTACCTTTGAGAACCAAGGTTCTGGCACGATTTACAACACGAAGTACATGTTAGCTATAGGGAAGAAACACAATGCGCTGAAATGCAGCTTATTGAGTATTCCGCACAAAGTAATGATCTAGCTGCTCCTTTGAAATGCGGACAACTCCACATTCAGCGAGAACATCAGAGCCAACGCAGTTTTCAGCTACCTTTGAAAACTAAGGTTCTGGCACTATTTACAACACTAAGTACTTGTTAGCTATAGGGAAGAAACACACTGCGTGGAAATGCAGCTAATACAGTATTCCGCACAAAGTAGTGATCTAGCTGCTCCTTTGAAATGCATTCAATCCACGTTCAGCGAGAACATCAGCGCCAACGCAGGTTTCAGCTACCTTTGAAAACTAAGGTTCTGGTACCATTTACAACACGAAGTGCATGTTAGCTATAGGGAAGAAACTCCGAATGTGATACTGCTTCACAATTGAAAACCCGCTTTGAACGAAATCCCACATTTCTCACACAGCGTCTATAAAACACAATGCGCTGAAATGCAGCTTATTGAGTATTCCACACAAAGTAATGATCTATCTGATCCTTTGAAATGCAGACAACTCCACATTCAGCGAGAACATCAGAGCCAACGCAGTTTTCAGCTACCTTTGAAAACCAAGGTTCTGGCACGATTTACAACACGAAGTACTTGTTAGCTATAGGGAAGAAAAACAATGCGCTGAAATGCAGCTTATTGAGTATTCCGCACAAAGTAATGATCTAGCTGCTCCTTTGAAATGCATTCAACTCCATTTCAGCGAGTACATCAGCACTAATGCAGTTTTCAGCTAACTTTGAAAACCAAGGTTCTGGCACTATTTACAACACTAAGTACATGTTAGCTATAGGGAAGAAACTCAGAATGTGATACTGCTTCACAATGAAAAAACCGCTTCGAACGAAATCAAACATTTCTCCCACAGCGTCTATAACACACAATGCGCTGAAATGCAGCTTATTGTGTATTCCGCACAAAGTAATGATCTAGCTGCTCCTTTGAAATGCAGACAACTCCACATTCAGAGAGAACATTCAGCACCAACGCAGTTTTCAGCTACCTTTGAAAACCAAGGTTCTGGCACCATTTACAACACGAAGTACATGTTAGCTATAGGGAAGAAACTCAGAATGTGGAAACAGTTCACAATGGAAAACCCGCTTCGAACGAAATCCCACATTTCTCACACAGTGTCTATAAAACACAATGCGCTGAAATGCAGCTTATTGAGTATTCCACACAAAGAACTGATCTAGCTGCTCCTTTGAAATGCAGACAACTCCACATTCAGAGAGAACATCAGCGCCAACGCTGTTTTCAGCTACCTTTGAAAACCAGGTTTCTGGCAACATTTACAACACGACGTAAATGTTAGCTATAGGGCAGAAAAACACAATGCGTTGAAATGCAGCTTATTGAGTATTCCACACAAAGTAATGATCTAGCTGCTCCTTTGAATTGCAGATTATTGCACGTTCAACGAGAACATCAGCACCGACGCAGTTTTCAGCTACCTTTGAAAACTAAGGTTCTGGCACGATTTACAACACGAAGTACATGTTAGCTATAGGGAAGAAACACAATGCGCTGAAATGCAGCTTATTGAGTATTCCGCACAAAGTAATGATCTAGCTGCTCCTTTGAAATGCGGACAACTCCACATTCAGCGAGAACATCAGAGCCAACGCAGTTTTCAGCTACCTTTGAAAACTAAGGTTCTGGCACTATTTACAACACTAAGTACTTGTTAGCTATAGGGAAGAAACACACTGCGTGGAAATGCAGCTAATACAGTATTCCGCACAAAGTAGTGATCTAGCTGCTCCTTTGAAATGCATTCAATCCACGTTCAGCGAGAACATCAGCGCCAACGCAGGTTTCAGCTACCTTTGAAAACTAAGGTTCTGGTACCATTTACAACACGAAGTGCATGTTAGCTATAGGGAAGAAACTCCGAATGTGAAACAGTTCACAATGGAAAACCCGCTTCGAACGAAATCCCTCATTTCTCACACAGCGTCTGTAAAACACAATGCGCTGAAATGCAGCTTATTGAGTATTCCGCACAAAGTAATGATCTAGCTGATCCTTTGAAATGCAGACAACTCCACATTCAGCGAGAACATCAGCGCCAACGCAGTTTTCAGCTACCTTTGAAAACCAAGGTTCTGGCACCATTTAAAACACGAAGTACATGTTAGGTATAGGGAAAAAAACAATGCGCTGAAATGCAGCTTATTGAGTATTCCGCACAAAGTTATGATCTAGCTGCTCCTTTGAATTGCAGACAACTCCATATTCAGCGAGAACATCAGCCAACGCAGTTTTCAGCTACTTTTGAAAACTAAGGTTCTGGCATTATTTACAACACTAAGTACTTGTTAGCTATAGGGAAGAAACACAATGCGTTGAAATACAGCTAATAGAGTATTCCGCACAAAGTAGTGATGTAGCAGCTCCTTTGAAATGCATTCAACTCCACGTTCAGCGAGAACATCACCGCCAACGCAGGTTTCAGCTACCTGTGAAAACCAAGGTTCTGGCACGATTTACAACACGAAGTACATGTTAGCTATAGGGAAGAAACTCAGAATGTGAAACAGTTCACAATGGAAAACCCGCTTCGAACGAAATCCCACATTTCTCACACAGCGTTTGTAAAACAAAATGCGCTGAAATGCAGCTTATTGAGTATTCCGCACAAAGTAATGATCTAGCTGCTCCTTTGAATTGCAGATTATTGCACGTTCAACGAGAACATCAGCACCGACGCAGTTTTCAGCTACCTTTGAAAACTAAGGTTCTGGCACGATTTACAACACGAAGTACATGTTAGCTATAGGGAAGAAACACAATGCGCTGAAATGCAGCTTATTGAGTATTCCGCACAAAGTAATGATCTAGCTGCTCCTTTGAAATGCGGACAACTCCACATTCAGCGAGAACATCAGAGCCAACGCAGTTTTCAGCTACCTTTGAAAACTAAGGTTCTGGCACTATTTACAACACTAAGTACTTGTTAGCTATAGGGAAGAAACACACTGCGTGGAAATGCAGCTAATACAGTATTCCGCACAAAGTAGTGATCTAGCTGCTCCTTTGAAATGCATTCAATCCACGTTCAGCGAGAACATCAGCGCCAACGCAGGTTTCAGCTACCTTTGAAAACCAAGGTTCTGGTACCATTTACAACACGAAGTGCATGTTAGCTATAGGGAAGAAACTCCGAATGTGATACTGCTTCACAATGGAAAACCCGCTTCGAACGAAATCCCACATTTCTCACACAGCGTCTATAAAACACAATGCGCTGAAATGCAGCTTATTGAGTATTCCACACAAAGTGATGATCTAGCTGCTCCTTTGAAATGCAGACAACTCCACATTCAGCGAGAACATCAGCGCCAACGCAGTTTTCAGCTACCTTTGAAAACCAAGGTTCTGGCACCATTTACAACACGAAGTACATGTTAGGTATACGGAAGAAAAAGACAATGCGCTGAAATGCAGCTTATTGAGTATTCCGCACAAAGTTATGATCTAGCTGCTCCTTTGAATTGCAGACAACTCCATATTCAGCGAGAACATCAGCCAACGCAGTTTTCAGCTACTTTTGAAAACTAAGGTTCTGGTATTATTTACAACACTAAGTACTTGTTAGCTATAGGGAAGAAACACAATGCGTTGAAATACAGCTAATAGAGTATTCCGCACAAAGTAGTGATGTAGCAGCTCCTTTGAAATGCATTCAACTCCACGTTCAGCGAGAACATCACCGCCAACGCAGGTTTCAGCTACCTGTGAAAACCAAGGTTCTGGCACGATTTACAACACGAAGTACATGTTAGCTATAGGGAAGAAACTCAGAATGTGAAACAGTTCACAATGGAAAACCCGCTTCGAACGAAATCCCACATTTCTCACACAGCGTTTGTAAAACAAAATGCGCTGAAATGCAGCTTATTGAGTATTCCGCACAAAGTAATGATCTAGCTGCTCCTTTGAAATGCATTCAACTCCATTTTCAGCGAGAACATCAGCACGAATGCAGTTTTCAGCTACCTTTGAAAACCAAGGTTCTGGCACCATTTACAACACGAAGTACATGTTAGGTATACGGAAGAAAAAGACAATGCGCTGAAATGCAGCTTATTGAGTATTCCACACAAAGAACTGATCTAGCAGCTCCTTTGAAATGCAGACAACTCCCAATTCAGCGAGAACATCAGCACCAATGCAGTTTTCAGCTACCTTTGAAATCCAGGGTTCTGGCACCATTTACAACACGAAGTACATATTAGGTATAGGGAATAAAAACACAATGCGCTGAAATGCAGCTTATTGAGTATTCCGCACAAAGTAATGATCTAGCAGCTCCTTTGAAATGCATTCAACTCCATGTTCAGCGAGTACATCAGCACGAATGCAGTTTTCAGCTAACTTTGAAAACCAAGGTTCTGGAACCATTTACAACACGAAGTACATGTTAGCTATAGGGAAGAAACTCAGAATGTGATACTGCTTCACAATGGAAAACCCGCTTCGAACGAAATCAAACATTTCTCCCACAGCGTCTATAACACACAATGCGCTGAAATGCAGCTTATTGTGTATTCCGCACAAAGTAATGATCTAGCTGCTCCTTTGAAATGCAGACAACTCCACATTCAGCGAGAACATTCAGCACCAACGCAGTTTTCAGCTACCTTTGAAAACCAAGGTTCTGGCACCATTTACAACACGAAGTACATGTTAGCTATAGGGAAGAAACTCAGAATGTGGAAACAGTTCACAATGGAAAACCCGCTTCGAACGAAATCCCACATTTCTCACACAGTGTCTATAAAACACAATGCGCTGAAATGCAGCTTATTGAGTATTCCACACAAAGAAATGATCTAGCTGCTCCTTTGAAATGCAGACAACTCCACATTCAGCGAGAACATCAGCGCCAACGCAGTTTTCAGCTACCTTTGAAAACCAGGTTTCTGGCAACATTTACAACACGACGTAAATGTTAGCTATAGGGAATAAAAACACAATGCGCTGAAATGCAGCTTATTGAGTATTCCACACAAAGTAATGATCTAGCTGCTCCTTTGAATTGCAGATAATTCCACGTTCAACGAGAACATCAGCACCGACGCAGTTTTCAGCTACCTTTGAGAACCAAGGTTCTGGCACGATTTACAACACGAAGTACATGTTAGCTATAGGGAAGAAACACAATGCGCTGAAATGCAGCTTATTGAGTATTCCGCACAAAGTAATGATCTAGCTGCTCCTTTGAAATGCGGACAACTCCACATTCAGCGAGAACATCAGAGCCAACGCAGTTTTCAGCTACCTTTGAAAACTAAGGTTCTGGCACTATTTACAACACTAAGTACTTGTTAGCTATAGGGAAGAAACACACTGCGTGGAAATGCAGCTAATACAGTATTCCGCACAAAGTAGTGATCTAGCTGCTCCTTTGAAATGCATTCAATCCACGTTCAGCGAGAACATCAGCGCCAACGCAGGTTTCAGCTACCTTTGAAAACTAAGGTTCTGGTACCATTTACAACACGAAGTGCATGTTAGCTATAGGGAAGAAACTCCGAATGTGATACTGCTTCACAATTGAAAACCCGCTTTGAACGAAATCCCACATTTCTCACACAGCGTCTATAAAACACAATGCGCTGAAATGCAGCTTATTGAGTATTCCACACAAAGTAATGATCTATCTGATCCTTTGAAATGCAGAAAACTCCACATTCAGTGAGATCATCAGAGCCAACGCAGTTTTCTGCTACCTTTGAAAACCAAGGTTCTGGCACGATTTACAACACGAAGTACATGTTAGCTATAGGGAAGAAAAACAATGCGCTGAAATGCAGCTTATTGAGTATTCCGCACAAAGTAATGATCTAGCTGCTCCTTTGAAATGCATTCAACTCCATTTTCAGCGAGTACATCAGCAATAATGCAGTTTTCAGCTAACTTTGAAAACCAAGGTTCTGGCACTATTTACAACACTAAGTACATGTTAGCTATAGGGAAGAAACTCAGAATGTGATACTGCTTCACAATGAAAAAACCGCTTCGAACGAAATCAAACATTTCTCCCACAGCGTCTATAACACACAATGCGCTGAAATGCAGCTTATTGTGTATTCCGCACAAAGTAATGATCTGGCTGCTCCTTTGAAATGCAGACAACTCCACATTCAGCGAGAACATTCAGCACCAACGCAGTTTTCAGCTACCTTTGAAAACCAAGGTTCTGGCACTATTTACAACACGAAGAACATGTTAGCTATAGGGAAGAAACTCAGAATGTGGAAACAGTTCACAATGGAAAACCCGCTTCGAACGAAATCCCACATTTCTCACACAGTGTCTATAAAACACAATGCGCTGAAATGCAGCTTATTGAGTATTCCACACAAAGAACTGATCTAGCTGCTCCTTTGAAATGCAGACAACTCCACATTCAGAGAGAACATCAGCGCCAACGCTGTTTTCAGCTACCTTTGAAAACCAGGTTTCTGGCAACATTTACAACACGACGTAAATGTTAGCTATAGGGCAGAAAAACACAATGCGCTGAAATGCAGCTTATTGAGTATTCCACACAAAGTAATGATCTAGCTGCTCCTTTGAAATGCAGACAACTCCACATTCAGCGAGAACATCAGAGCCAACGCAGTTTTCAGCTACCTTTGAAAACTAAGGTTCTGGCACTATTTACAACACTAAGTACTTGTTAGCTATAGGGAAGAAACACACTGCGTGGAAATGCAGCTAATAGAGTATTCCGCACAAAGTAGTGATCTAGCTGCTCCTTTGAAATGCATTCAACTCCACGTTCAGCGAGAACATCAGCGCCAACGCAGGTTTCAGCTACCTTTGAAAACTAAGGTTCTGGCACCATTTACAACACGAAGTACATGTTAGCTATAGGGAAGAAACTCCGAATGTGAAACAGTTCACAATGGAAAACCCGCTTTCGAACGAAATCCCACATTTCTCACACAGCGTCTATAAAACACAATGCGCTGAAATGCAGCTTATTGAGTATTCCGCACAAAGTAATGATCTAGCTGCTCCTTTGAAATGCAGACAACTCCACATTCAGCGAGAACATCAGCGCCAACGCAGTTTTCAGCTACCTTTGAAAACCAAGGTTCTGGCACCATTTACAACACGAAGTACATGTTAGGTATACGGAAGAAAAAGACAATGCGCTGAAATGCAGCTTATTGAGTATTCCGCACAAAGTTATGATCTAGCTGCTCCTTTGAATTGCAGACAACTCCATATTCAGCGAGAACATCAGCCAACGCAGTTTTCAGCTACTTTTGAAAACTAAGGTTCTGGTATTATTTACAACACTAAGTACTTGTTAGCTATAGGGAAGAAACACAATGCGTTGAAATACAGCTAATAGAGTATTCCGCACAAAGTAGTGATGTAGCAGCTCCTTTGAAATGCATTCAACTCCACGTTCAGCGAGAACATCACCGCCAACGCAGGTTTCAGCTACCTGTGAAAACCAAGGTTCTGGCACGATTTACAACACGAAGTACATGTTAGCTATAGGGAAGAAACTCAGAATGTGAAACAGTTCACAATGGAAAACCCGCTTCGAACGAAATCCCACATTTCTCACACAGCGTTTGTAAAACAAAATGCGCTGAAATGCAGCTTATTGAGTATTCCGCACAAAGTAATGATCTAGCTGCTCCTTTGAAATGCATTCAACTCCATTTTCAGCGAGAACATCAGCACGAATGCAGTTTTCAGCTACCTTTGAAAACCAAGGTTCTGGCACCATTTACAACACGAAGTACATGTTAGGTATACGGAAGAAAAAGACAATGCGCTGAAATGCAGCTTATTGAGTATTCCACACAAAGTAATGATCTAGCTGCTCCTTTGAAATGCAGACAACTCCCAATTCAGCGAGAACATCAGCACCAACGCAGTTTTCAGCTACCTTTGAAATCCAGGGTTCTGGCACCATTTACAAAACTAAGTATATGTTAGCTATAGGGAAGAAAAACACAATGCGCTGAAATGCAGCTTATTGAGTATTCCGCACAAAGTTGTGATCTAGCTGCTCCTTTGAAATGCATTCAACTCCACGTTCAGCGAGAACATCAGCACAACGCAGTTTTCAGCTACCTTTGAAAACCAAGGTTCTGGAACCATTTACAACACGAAGTACATGTTAGCTATAGGGAAGAAACTCAGAATGTGATACTGCTTCACAATGGAAAACCCGCTTCGAACGAAATCAAACATTTCTCCCACAGCGTCTATAACACACAATGCGCTGAAATGCAGCTTATTGAGTATTCCGCACAAAGTAATGATCTAGCTGCTCCTTTGAAATGCAGACAACTCCACATTCAGCGAGAACATCAGCACCAACGCAGTTTTCAGCTACCTTTGAAAACCAAGGTTCTGGCACCATTTACAACACGAAGTACATGTTAGCTATAGGGAAGAAACTCAGAATGTGAAACAGTTCACAATGGAAAACCCGCTTCGAACGAAATCCCACATTTCTCACACAGCGTCTATAAAACACAATGCGCTGAAATGCAGCTTATTGAGTATTCCACACAAAGTAATGATCTAGCTGCTCCTTTGAAATGCAGACAACTCCACCTTCAGCGAGAACATCAGCACCAACGCAGTTTTCAGCTACCTTTGAAAACCAAGGTTCTGGCACATTTACAACACGAAGTACATGTTAGCTATAGGGAAGAAAACACAATGCGCTGAAATGCAGCTTATTGAGTATTCCGCACAAAGTAATGATCTAGCTGCTCCTTTGAAATGCAGACAACTCCACATTCAGCGAGAACATCAGCACCAACGCAGTTTTCAGCTACCTTTGAAAACCAAGGTTCTGGCACTATTTACAACACTAAGTACTTGTTAGCTATAGGGAAGAAACACACTGCGTGGAAATGCAGCTAATACAGTATTCCGCACAAAGTAGTGATCTAGCTGCTCCTTTGAAATGCATTCAACTCCACGTTCAGCGAGAACATCAGCGCCAACGCAGGTTTCAGCTACCTTTGAAAACCAAGGTTCTGGCACCATTTACAACACGAAGTACATGTTAGCTATAGGGAAGAAACTCCGAATGTGATACTGCTTCACAATTGAAAACCCGCTTTGAACGAAATCCCACATTTCTCACACAGCGTCTATAAAACACAATGCGCTGAAATGCAGCTTATTGAGTATTCCACACAAAGTAATGATCTATCTGATCCTTTGAAATGCAGACAACTCCACATTCAGCGAGAACATCACCGCCAACGCAGGTTTCAGCTACCTGTGAAAACCAAGGTTCTGGCACGATTTACAACACGAAGTACATGTTAGCTATAGGGAAGAAAAACAATGCGCTGAAATGCAGCTTATTGAGTATTCCGCACAAAGTAATGATCTAGCTGCTCCTTTGAAATGCATTCAACTCCATTTTCAGCGAGTACATCAGCAATAATGCAGTTTTCAGCTAACTTTGAAAACCAAGGTTCTGGCACTATTTACAACACTAAGTACATGTTAGCTATAGGGAAGAAACTCAGAATGTGATACTGCTTCACAATGAAAAAACCGCTTCGAACGAAATCAAACATTTCTCCCACAGCGTCTATAACACACAATGCGCTGAAATGCAGCTTATTGTGTATTCCGCACAAAGTAATGATCTGGCTGCTCCTTTGAAATGCAGACAACTCCACATTCAGCGAGAACATTCAGCACCAACGCAGTTTTCAGCTACCTTTGAAAACCAAGGTTCTGGCACCATTTACAACACGAAGTACATGTTAGCTATAGGGAAGAAACTCAGAATGTGGAAACAGTTCACAATGGAAAACCCGCTTCGAACGAAATCCCACATTTCTCACACAGTGTCTATAAAACACAATGCGCTGAAATGCAGCTTATTGAGTATTCCACACAAAGAACTGATCTAGCTGCTCCTTTGAAATGCAGACAACTCCACATTCAGAGAGAACATCAGCGCCAACGCTGTTTTCAGCTACCTTTGAAAACCAGGTTTCTGGCAACATTTACAACACGACGTAAATGTTAGCTATAGGGCAGAAAAACACAATGCGTTGAAATGCAGCTTATTGAGTATTCCACACAAAGTAATGATCTAGCTGCTCCTTTGAATTGCAGATTATTGCACGTTCAACGAGAACATCAGCACCGACGCAGTTTTCAGCTACCTTTGAAAACTAAGGTTCTGGCACGATTTACAACACGAAGTACATGTTAGCTATAGGGAAGAAACACAATGCGCTGAAATGCAGCTTATTGAGTATTCCGCACAAAGTAATGATCTAGCTGCTCCTTTGAAATGCGGACAACTCCACATTCAGCGAGAACATCAGAGCCAACGCAGTTTTCAGCTACCTTTGCAAACTAAGGTTCTGGCACTATTTACAACACTAAGTACTTGTTAGCTATAGGGAAGAAACACACTGCGTGGAAATGCAGCTAATACAGTATTCCGCACAAAGTAGTGATCTAGCTGCTCCTTTGAAATGCATTCAATCCACGTTCAGCGAGAACATCAGCGCCAACGCAGGTTTCAGCTACCTTTGAAAACTAAGGTTCTGGTACCATTTACAACACGAAGTGCATGTTAGCTATAGGGAAGAAACTCCGAATGTGATACTGCTTCACAATTGAAAACCCGCTTTGAACGAAATCCCACATTTCTCACACAGCGTCTATAAAACACAATGCGCTGAAATGCAGCTTATTGAGTATTCCGCACAAAGTTATGATCTAGCTGCTCCTTTGAATTGCAGACAACTCCATATTCAGCGAGAACATCAGAGCCAACGCAGTTTTCAGCTACTTTTGAAAACTAAGGTTCTGGTATTATTTACAACACTAAGTACTTGTTAGCTATAGGGAAGAAACACAATGCGTTGAAATACAGCTAATAGAGTATTCCGCACAAAGTAGTGATGTAGCAGCTCCTTTGAAATGCATTCAACTCCACGTTCAGCGAGAACATCACCGCCAACGCAGGTTTCAGCTACCTGTGAAAACCAAGGTTCTGGCACGATTTACAACACGAAGTACATGTTAGCTATAGGGAAGAAACTCAGAATGTGAAACAGTTCACAATGGAAAACCCGCTTCGAACGAAATCCCACATTTCTCACACAGCGTTTGTAAAACAAAATGCGCTGAAATGCAGCTTATTGAGTATTCCGCACAAAGTAATGATCTAGCTGCTCCTTTGAAATGCATTCAACTCCATTTTCAGCGAGAACATCAGCACGAATGCAGTTTTCAGCTACCTTTGAAAACCAAGGTTCTGGCACCATTTACAACACGAAGTACATGTTAGGTATACGGAAGAAAAAGACAATGCGCTGAAATGCAGCTTATTGAGTATTCCACACAAAGTAATGATCTAGCTGCTCCTTTGAAATGCAGACAACACCCAATTCAGCGAGAACATCAGAGCCAACGCAGTTTTCAGCTACCTTTGAAAGCTAAGGTTCTGGCAACATTTACAACACGAAGTACATGTTAGCTTATAGGGAAAGAAAACACAATTCGCAGAACTTCAGCTTATTGAGTATTCCGCACAAAGTAATGATCTAGCTGCTCCTTTGACATGCATTCAACTCCACGTTCAGCGAGAACATCAGCGCCAACGCAGTTTTCAGCTACCTTTGAAAACCAAGGTTCTGGCACCATTTACAACACGAAGTACATGTTAGCTATAGGGAAGAAACTCAGAATTTGATACTGCTAAACAATGGAAAACCCGCTTCGAACGAAATCCTTCATTTCTCACACAGTGTCTATAAACACAATGCGCTGAAATGCAGCTTATTGAGTATTCCACACAAAGTAATGATGTAGCTGCTCCTTTGAAATGCAGACAACTACACGTTCAGGGAGAACATCAGCACCAACGCAGTTTTCAGCTACCATTGAAAACCAAGGTTCTGGCACCATTTACAACACGAAGTACATGTTAGCTATAGGGAAAGAAAACACAATGCGCAGAACTTCAGCTTATTGATTATTCCGCACAAAGTAATGATGTAGCTGCTCCTTTGAAATGCAGACAACTCCACGTTCAGCGAGAACATCAGCGCCAACGCAGTTTTCAGCTACCTTTGAAAACCAAGGTTCTGGCACGATTTACAACACGAAGTACATGTTAGCTATAGGGAAGAAACACAATGCGCTGAAATGCAGCTTATTGAGTATTCCGCACAAAGTAATGATCTAGCTGCTCCTTTGAAATGCGACAACTCCACATTCAGCGAGAACATCAGAGCCAACGCAGTTTTCAGCTACCTTTGAAAACTAAGGTTCTGGCACTATTTACAACACTAAGTACTTGTTAGCTATAGGGAAGAAACACACTGCGTGGAAATGCAGCTTATTGAGTATTCCGCACAAAGTAGTGATCTAGCTGCTCCTTTGAAATGCATTCAATCCACGTTCAGCGAGAACATCAGCGCCAACGCAGGTTTCAGCTACCTTTGAAAACCAAGGTTCTGGCACCATTTACAACACGAAGTGCATGTTAGCTATAGGGAAGAAACTCAGAATGTGAAACTGTTCACAATGTAAAACCCGCTTTGAACGAAATCCCACATTTGTCACACAGCGTCTATAAAACACAATGCGCTGAAATGCAGCTTATTGAGTATTCCACACAAAGTAATGATCTAGCTGCTCCTTTGAATTGCAGACAACTCCACATTCAGCGAGAACATCAGAGCCAACGCAGTTTTCAGCTACCTTTGAAAACCAAGGTTCTGGCACTATTTACAACACTAAGTACTTGTTAGCTATAGGGAAGAAACACAATGCGTTGAAATGCAGCTAATAGAATATTCCGCACAAAGTAGTGATCTAGCTGCTCCTTTGAAATGCATTCAACTCCACGTTCAGCGAGAACATCACCGCCAACGCAGGTTTCAGCTACCTTTGAGAACCAAGGTTCTGGCACGATTTACAACACGAAGTACATGTTAGCTATAGGGAAGAAACTCAGAATGTGAAACAGTTCACAATGGAAAACCCGCTTCGAACGAAATCCCACATTTCTCACACAGCGTCTATAAAACACAATGCGCTGAAATGCAGCTTATTGAGTATTCCACACAAAGTAATGATCTAGCTGCTCCTTTGAAATGCAGACAACTCCACATTCAGAGAGAACATCAGCGCCAACGCAGTTTTCAGCTACCTTTGAAAACCAAGGTTCTGGCAACATTTACAACACGAAGTACATGTTAGCTATAGGGCAGAAAAACACAATGCGCTGAAATGCAGCTTATTGAGTATTCCGCACAAAGTAATGATCTAGCTGCTCCTTTGAATTGCAGATTCAACTCCACGTTCAGCGAGAACATCAGCACCGACGCAGTTTTCAGCTACCTTTGAAAACCAAGGTTCTGGCACATTTACAACACGAAGTACATGTTAGCTATAGGGAAGAAACACAATGCGCTGAAATGCAGCTTATTGAGTATTCCGCACAAAGTAATGATCTAGCTGCTCCTTTGAATTGCAGACAACTCCACATTCAGCGAGAACATCAGAGCCAACGCAGTTTTCAGCTAGCTTTGAAAACCAAGGTTCTGGCACGATTTACAACACGAAGTACATGTTAGCTATAGGGAAGAAAACACAATGCGCTGAAATGCAGCTTATTGAGTATTCCGCACAAAGTAATGATCTAGCTGCTCCTTTGAAATGCAGACAACTCCACATTCAGCGAGAACATCAGAGCCAACGCAGTTTTCAGCTACCTTTGAAAACCAAGGTTCTGGCACCATTTACAACACGAAGTACATGTTAGCTATAGGGAAGAAACTCAGAATGTGATACTGCTTCACAATGAAAAAACCGCTTTGAACGAAATCAAACATTTCTCCCACAGCGTCTATAACACACAATGCGCTGAAATGCAGCTTATTGAGTATTCCGCACAAAGTAATGATCTAGCTGCTCCTTTGAAATGCGGACAACTCCACATTCAGCGAGAACATCAGCGCCAACGCAGTTTTCAGCTACCTTTGAAAACCAAGGTTCTGGCACCATTTACAACACGAAGTACATGTTAGCTATAGGGAAGAAACTCAGAATGTGGAAACAGTTCACAATGGAAAACCCGCTTCGAACGAAATCCCACATTTCTCACACAGCGTCTATAAAACACAATGCGCTGAAATGCAGCTTATTGAGTATTCCGCACAAAGTAATGATCTAGCTGCTTCTTTGAAATGCAGGCAACTTCACTTTCAGCGAGAACATCAGCACCAACGCAGTTTTCAGCTACCTTTGAAAACCAAGGTTCTGGCACCATTTAGAACACGAAGTACATGTTACCTATAGGGTTGAAAACACAATGCGCTGAAATGCAGCGTATTGAGTATTCCACACAAAGTAATGATCTAGCTGCTCCTTTGAAATGCAGACAACTCCACATTCAGTGAAAACATCAGCACCAACGCAGTTTTCAGCTACCTTTGAAAACCAAGGTTCTGGCACCATTTACAACACGAAGTACATGTTAGCTATAGGGAAGAAACACAATGCGCTGAAATGCAGCTTATTGAGTATTCCGCACAAAGTAATGATCTAGCTGCTCCTTTGAAATGCATTCAACTCCACGTTCAGCGAGAACATCAGCGCCAACGCAGTTTTCAGCTACCTTTGAAAACCAAGGTTCTGGCACCATTTACAACACGAAGTACATGTTAGCTATAGGGAAGAAACTCAGAATGTGATACTGCTTCACAATGGAAAACCCGCTTCGAACGAAATCAAACATTTCTCCCACAGCGTCTATAACACACAATGCGCTGAAATGCAGCTTATTGAGTATTCCGCACAAAGTAATGATCTAGCTGCTCCTTTGAAATGCAGACAACTCCACGTTCAGCGAGAACATCAGCACCAACGCAGTTTTCAGCTACCTTTGAAAACCAAGGTTCTGGCACCATTTACAACACGAAGTACATGTTAGCTATAGGGAAGAAACTCAGAATGTGGAAACAGTTCACAATGGAAAACCCGCTTCGAACGAAATCCCACATTTCTCACACAGCGTCTATAAAACACAATGCGCTGAAATGCAGCTTATTGAGTATTCCGCACAAAGTAATGATCTAGCTGCTCCTTTGAAATGCAGACAACTCCACATTCAGCGAGAACATCAGAGCCAACGCAGTTTTCAGCTACCTTTGCAAACTAAGGTTCTGGCACTATTTACAACACTAAGTACTTGTTAGCTATAGGGAAGAAACACACTGCGTGGAAATGCAGCTAATACAGTATTCCGCACAAAGTAGTGATCTAGCTGCTCCTTTGAAATGCATTCAATCCACGTTCAGCGAGAACATCAGCGCCAACGCAGGTTTCAGCTACCTTTGAAAACTAAGGTTCTGGTACCATTTACAACACAAAGTGCATGTTAGCTATAGGGAAGAAACTCCGAATGTGATACTGCTTCACAATTGAAAACCCGCTTTGAACGAAATCCCACATTTCTCACACAGCGTCTATAAAACACAATGCGCTGAAATGCAGCTTATTGAGTATTCCGCACAAAGTTATGATCTAGCTGCTCCTTTGAATTGCAGACAACTCCATATTCAGCGAGAACATCAGAGCCAACGCAGTTTTCAGCTACTTTTGAAAACTAAGGTTCTGGTATTATTTACAACACTAAGTACTTGTTAGCTATAGGGAAGAAACACAATGCGTTGAAATGCAGCTAATAGAGTATTCCGCACAAAGTAGTGATGTAGCAGCTCCTTTGAAATGCATTCAACTCCACGTTCAGCGAGAACATCACCGCCAACGCAGGTTTCAGCTACCTGTGAAAACCAAGGTTCTGGCACGATTTACAACACGAAGTACATGTTAGCTATAGGGAAGAAACTCAGAATGTGAAACAGTTCACAATGGAAAACCCGCTTCGAACGAAATCCCACATTTCTCACACAGCGTTTGTAAAACAAAATGCGCTGAAATGCAGCTTATTGAGTATTCCGCACAAAGTAATGATCTAGCTGCTCCTTTGAAATGCATTCAACTCCACTTTCAGCGAGAACATCAGCACGAATGCAGTTTTCAGCTACCTTTGAAAACCAAGGTTCTGGCACCATTTACAACACGAAGTACATGTTAGGTATACGGAAGAAAAAGACAATGCGCTGAAATGCAGCTTATAGAGTATTCCACACAAAGTAATGATCTAGCAGCTCCTTTGAAATGCAGACAACTCCACGTTCAGCGAGAACATCAGCACCAACGCAGTTTTCAGCTAGCTTTGAAAACCAAGATTCTGGCACCATTTACAGCACGAAATTCATGTTACATATAGGGAAGAAACTCACGAATGTGAAACAGTTCACAATGGAAAACCCGCTTCGAACGAAATCCCACATTTCTCACACAGTGTCTATAAAACACAATGCGCTGAAATGCAGCTTATTGAGTATTCCGCACAAAGTAATGATCTAGCTGCTCCTTTGAATTGCAGACAACTCCACATTCAGCGAGAACATCAGCGCCAATGCAGTTTTCAGCTACCTTTGAAAACCAAGGTTCTGGCAACATTTACAACACGAAGTACATGTTAGGTATAGGGCAGAAAAACACAATGCGCTGAAATGCAGCTTATTGAGAATTCCACACAAAGTAATGATCTAGCTGCTCCTTTGAATTGCAGATAACTCCACGTTCAGCGAGAACATCAGCACCACGCAGTTTTCAGCTACCTTTGAAACCAAGGTTCTGGCACGATTTACAACACGAAGTACATGTTAGCTATAGGGAAGAAACACAATGCGCTGAAATGCAGCTTATTGAGTATTCCGCACAAAGTAGTGATCTAGCTGCTCCTTTGAAATGCATTCAACTCCACGTTCAGCGAGAACATCAGCGCCAACGCAGGTTTCAGCTACCTTTGAAAACCAAGGTTCTGGCACCATTTACAACACGAAGTACATGTTAGCTATAGGGAAGAAACTCAGAATGTGATACTGCTTCACAATTGAAAACCCGCTTTGAACGAAATCCCACATTTCTCACACAGCGTCTATAAAACACAATGCGCTGAAATGCAGCTTATTGAGTATTCCACACAAAGTAATGATCTAGCTGCTCCTTTGAAATGCAGACAACTCCACATTCAGCGAGAACATCAGAGCCAACGCAGTTTTCAGCTACCTTTGAAAACCAAGGTTCTGGCACGATTTACAACACGAAGTACATGTTAGCTATAGGGAAGAAAAACAATGCGCTGAAATGCAGCTTATTGAGTATTCCGCACAAAGTAATGATCTAGCTGCTCCTTTGAAATGCATTCAACTCCATTTTCAGCGAGAACATCAGCACCAACGCAGTTTTCAGCTACCTTTGAAAACCAAGGTTCTGGCACTATTTACAACACTAAGTACATGTTAGCTATAGGGAAGAAACTCAGAATGTGATACTGCTTCACAATGAAAAAACCGCTTCGAACGAAATCAAACATTTCTCCCACAGCGTCTATAACACACAATGCGCTGAAATGCAGCTTATTGTGTATTCCGCACAAAGTAATGATCTGGCTGCTCCTTTGAAATGCAGACAACTCCACATTCAGCGAGAACATCAGCACCAACGCAGTTTTCTGCTACCTTTGAAAACCAAGGTTCTGGCACTATTTACAACACGAAGTACATGTTAGCTATAGGGAAGAAACTCAGAATGTGGAAACAGTTCACAATGGAAAACCCGCTTCGAACGAAATCCCACATTTCTCACACAGTGTCTATAAAACACAATGCGCTGAAATGCAGCTTATTGAGTATTCCGCACAAAGTAATGATCTAGCTGCTCCTTTGAAATGCAGACAACTCCACATTCAGAGAGAACATCAGCGCCAACGCTGTTTTCAGCTACCTTTGAAAACCAGGTTTCTGGCAACATTTACAACACGACGTAAATGTTAGCTATAGGGCAGAAAAACACAATGCGTTGAAATGCAGCTTATTGAGTATTCCACACAAAGTAATGATCTAGCTGCTCCTTTGAATTGCAGATTATTGCACGTTCAACGAGAACATCAGCACCGACGCAGTTTTCAGCTACCTTTGAAAACTAAGGTTCTGGCACGATTTACAACACGAAGTACATGTTAGCTATAGGGAAGAAACACAATGCGCTGAAATGCAGCTTATTGAGTATTCCGCACAAAGTAATGATCTAGCTGCTCCTTTGAAATGCGGACAACTCCACATTCAGCGAGAACATCAGAGCCAACGCAGTTTTCAGCTACCTTTGAAAACTAAGGTTCTGGCACTATTTACAACACTAAGTACTTGTTAGCTATAGGGAAGAAACACACTGCGTGGAAATGCAGCTAATACAGTATTCCGCACAAAGTAGTGATCTAGCTGCTCCTTTGAAATGCATTCAATCCACGTTCAGCGAGAACATCAGCGCCAACGCAGGTTTCAGCTACCTTTGAAAACTAAGGTTCTGGTACCATTTACAACACGAAGTGCATGTTAGCTATAGGGAAGAAACTCCGAATGTGATACTGCTTCACAATTGAAAACCCGCTTTGAACGAAATCCCACATTTCTCACACAGCGTCTATAAAACACAATGCGCTGAAATGCAGCTTATTGAGTATTCCGCACAAAGTTATGATCTAGCTGCTCCTTTGAATTGCAGACAACTCCATATTCAGCGAGAACATCAGAGCCAACGCAGTTTTCAGCTACCTTTGAAAACTAAGGTTCTGGTATTATTTACAACACTAAGTACTTGTTAGCTATAGGGAAGAAACACAATGCGTTGAAATACAGCTAATAGAGTATTCCGCACAAAGTAGTGATGTAGCAGCTCCTTTGAAATGCATTCAACTCCACGTTCAGCGAGAACATCACCGCCAACGCAGGTTTCAGCTACCTGTGAAAACCAAGGTTCTGGCACGATTTACAACACGAAGTACATGTTAGCTATAGGGAAGAAACTCAGAATGTGAAACAGTTCACAATGGAAAACCCGCTTCGAACGAAATCCCACATTTCTCACACAGCGTTTGTAAAACAAAATGCGCTGAAATGCAGCTTATTGAGTATTCCGCACAAAGTAATGATCTAGCTGCTCCTTTGAAATGCATTCAACTCCATTTTCAGCGAGAACATCAGCACCAATGCAGTTTTCAGCTACCTTTGAAAACCAAGGTTCTGGCACCATTTACAACACGAAGTACATGTTAGGTATACGGAAGAAAAGACAATGCGCTGAAATGCAGCTTATTGAGTATTCCGCACAAAGTAATGATCTAGCTGCTCCTTTGAAATGCATACAACTCCACGTTCAGCGAGAACATCAGAGCCAACGCAGTTTTCAGCTGCCTTTGAAAACCAAGGTTCTTGCACCGTTTACAACACCAAGAACATGTTAGCTATAGGGAAGAAAAACAATGCGCTAAAATGCAGCTTATTGAGTATTCCGCACAAAGTAATGATCTAGCTGCTCCTTTGAAATGCAGACAACTCCACGTTCAGCGAGAACATCAGCACCAATGCAGTTTTCAGCTACCTTTGAAAACCAGGTTCTGGCACCATTTACAACACGAAGTACATGTTAGCTATAGGGAATAAAAACACAATGCGCTGAAATGCAGCATATTGAGTATTCCGCACAAAGTAATGATCTAGCTGCTCCTTTGAAATGCAGACAACTCCCAATTCAGCGAGAACATCAGAGCCAACGCAGCTTTCAGATACATTTGAAAACTAAGGTTCTGGCACCATTTAAAACACGAAGTACATGTTAGCTATAGGGAAGAAACACAATGCGTTGAAATGCAGCTTAGAGAGTATTCCGCACAAAGTAATGATCTAGCTGCTCCTTTGAAATGCATTCAACTCCACGTTCAGTGAGAACATCAGCGCCAACGCAGTTTTCAGCTACCTTTGAAAACCAAGGTTCTGGCACCATTTACAACACGAAGTACATGTTAGCTATAGGGAAGAAACTCAGAATGTGATACTGCTTCACAATGGAAAACCCGCTTCGAACGAAATCCCACATTTCTCACACAGCGTCTATAAAACACAATGCGCTGAAATGCAGCTTATTGAGTATTCCGCACAAAGTAATGATCTAGCTGCTCCTTTGAATTGCAGATAATTCCACGTTCAACGAGAACATCAGCACCAACGCAGTTTTCAGCTACCTTTGAAAACTAAGGTTCTGGCACGATTTACAACACGAAGTACATGTTAGCTATAGGGAAGAAACACAATGCGCTGAAATGCAGCTTATTGAGTATTCCGCACAAAGTAATGATCTAGCTGCTCCTTTGAAATGCGACAACTCCACATTCAGCGAGAACATCAGAGCCAACGCAGTTTTCAGCTACCTTTGAAAACTAAGGTTCTGGCACTATTTACAACACTAAGTACTTGTTAGCTATAGGGAAGAAACACACTGCGTGGAAATGCAGCTAATACAGTATTCCGCACAAAGTAGTGATCTAGCTGCTCCTTTGAAATGCATTCAATCCACGTTCAGCGAGAACATCAGCGCCAACGCAGGTTTCAGCTACCTTTGAAAACTAAGGTTCTGGTACCATTTACAACACGAAGTGCATGTTAGCTATAGGGAAGAAACTCCGAATGTGATACTGCTTCACAATTGAAAACCCGCTTTGAACGAAATCCCACATTTCTCACACAGCGTCTATAAAACACAATGCGCTGAAATGCAGCTTATTGAGTATTCCGCACAAAGTTATGATCTAGCTGCTCCTTTGAATTGCAGACAACTCCATATTCAGCGAGAACATCAGAGCCAACGCAGTTTTCAGCTACCTTTGAAAACTAAGGTTCTGGTATTATTTACAACACTAAGTACTTGTTAGCTATAGGGAAGAAACACAATGCGTTGAAATACAGCTAATAGAGTATTCCGCACAAAGTAGTGATGTAGCAGCTCCTTTGAAATGCATTCAACTCCACGTTCAGCGAGAACATCACCGCCAACGCAGGTTTCAGCTACCTGTGAAAACCAAGGTTCTGGCACGATTTACAACACGAAGTACATGTTAGCTATAGGGAAGAAACTCAGAATGTGAAACAGTTCACAATGGAAAACCCGCTTCGAACGAAATCCCACATTTCTCACACAGCGTTTGTAAAACAAAATGCGCTGAAATGCAGCTTATTGAGTATTCCGCACAAAGTAATGATCTAGCTGCTCCTTTGAAATGCATTCAACTCCATTTTCAGCGAGAACATCAGCACGAATGCAGTTTTCAGCTACTTTTGAAAACCAAGGTTCTGGCACCATTTACAACACGAAGTACATGTTAGGTATACGGAAGAAAAAGACAATGCGCTGAAATGCAGCTTATTGAGTATTCCGCACAAAGTAATGATCTAGCTGCTCCTTTGAAATGCAGACAACTCCACGTTCAGCGAGAACATCAGAGCCAACGCAGTTTTCAGCTACCTTTGAAATCCAGGGTTCTGGCACCATTTACAACACGAAGTACATGTTAGCTATAGGGAAGAAAACACAATGCGCTGAAATGCAGCTTATTGAGTATTCCGCACAAAGTAATGATCTAGCTGCTCCTTTGAAATGCAGACAACTCCAATTCAGCGAGAACATCAGCACCAACGCAGTTTTCAGCTACCTTTGAAAACCAAGGTTCTGGCACCATTTACAACACGAAGTACATGTTAGCTATAGGGAATAAAAACACAATGCGCTGAAATGCAGCTTATTGAGTATTCCGCACAAAGTAATGATCTAGCTGCTCCTTTGAAATGCAGACAACTCCACATTCAGCGAGAACATCAGACCAACGCAGTTTTCAGCTACCTTTGAAAACCAAGGTTCTGGCACGATTTACAACACGAAGTACATGTTAGCTATAGGGAAGAAACACAATGCGCTGAAATGCAGCTTATTGAGTATTCCGCACAAAGTAATGATCTAGCTGCTCCTTTGAAATGCATTCAACTCCACGTTCAGCGAGAACATCAGCGCCAATGCAGTTTTCAGCTACCTTTGAAAACCAAGGTTCTGGCACCATTTACAACACGAAGTACATGTTAGCTAAAGGGAAGAAACTCAGAATGTGATACTGATTCACAATGGAAAACCCGCTTCGAACGAAATCAAACATTTCTCCCACAGCGTCTATAAAACACAATGCGCTGAAATGCAGCTTATTGAGTATTCCGCACAAAGTAATGATCTAGCTGCTCCTTTGAATTGCAGATAATTCCACGTTCAACGAGAACATCAGCACCAACGCAGTTTTCAGCTACCTTTGAAAACCAAGGTTCTGGCACGATTTACAACACGAAGTACATGTTAGCTATAGGGAAGAAACACAATGCGCTGAAATGCAGCTTATTGAGTATTCCGCACAAAGTAATGATCTAGCTGCTCCTTTGAAATGCGGACAACTCCACATTCAGCGAGAACATCAGAGCCAACGCAGTTTTCAGCTACCTTTGAAAACTAAGGTTCTGGCACTATTTACAACACTAAGTACTTGTTAGCTATAGGGAAGAAACACACTGCGTGGAAATGCAGCTAATACAGTATTCCGCACAAAGTAGTGATCTAGCTGCTCCTTTGAAATGCATTCAATCCACGTTCAGCGAGAACATCAGCGCCAACGCAGGTTTCAGCTACCTTTGAAAACTAAGGTTCTGGTACCATTTACAACACGAAGTGCATGTTAGCTATAGGGAAGAAACTCCGAATGTGATACTGCTTCACAATTGAAAACCCGCTTTGAACGAAATCCCACATTTCTCACACAGCGTCTATAAAACACAATGCGCTGAAATGCAGCTTATTGAGTATTCCGCACAAAGTTATGATCTAGCTGCTCCTTTGAATTGCAGACAACTCCATATTCAGCGAGAACATCAGAGCCAACGCAGTTTTCAGCTACTTTTGAAAACTAAGGTTCTGGTATTATTTACAACACTAAGTACTTGTTAGCTATAGGGAAGAAACACAATGCGTTGAAATGCAGCTAATAGAGTATTCCGCACAAAGTAGTGATGTAGCAGCTCCTTTGAAATGCATTCAACTCCACGTTCAGCGAGAACATCACCGCCAACGCAGGTTTCAGCTACCTGTGAAAACCAAGGTTCTGGCACGATTTACAACACGAAGTACATGTTAGCTATAGGGAAGAAACTCAGAATGTGAAACAGTTCACAATGGAAAACCCGCTTCGAACGAAATCCCACATTTCTCACACAGCGTTTGTAAAACAAAATGCGCTGAAATGCAGCTTATTGAGTATTCCGCACAAAGTAATGATCTAGCTGCTCCTTTGAAATGCATTCAACTCCACGTTCAGCGAGAACATCAGCGCCAACGCAGTTTTCAGCTACCTTTGAAAACCAAGGTTCTGGCACCATTTACAACACGAAGTACATGTTAGCTATAGGGAAGAAACTCAGAATGTGATACTGCTTCACAATGGAAAACCCGCTTCGAACGAAATCCAACATTTCTCACACAGTGTCTATAAAACACAATGCGCTGAAATGCAGCTTATTGAGTATTCCACACAAAGTAATGATCTAGCTGCTCCTTTGAAATGCAGACAACTCCCAATTCAGCGAGAACATCAGCGCCAAAGAAATTTTCAGCTAGCTTTGAAAACCAAGGTTCTGGCAGGATTTACAACACGAAGTACATGTTAGCTATAGGGAAGAAAAACACAATGCGCTGAAATGCAGCTTATTGAGTATTCCGCACAAAGTAATGATCTAGCTGCTCCTTTGAATTGCATACAACTCCACATTCAGCGAGAACGTCTACACCAACGCAGTTTTCAGCTACCTTTGAAAACCAAGCTTCTGGCACCATTTACAACACGAAGTACATGTTAGCTATAGGGAACAAACACAATGCTCTGAAATGCAGCTTATTGAGTATTCCACACAAAGTAATGATCTAACTGCTCCTTTGAAATGCAGACAACTCCACATTCAGCGAGAACATCAGAGCCAACGCAGTTTTCAGCTACCTTTGAAAACCAAGGTTCTGGCACTATTTACAACACTAAGTACTTGTTAGCTATAGGGAAGAAACAAAATGCGCTGAAATGCAGCTTATTGAGTATTCCGCACAAAGTAATGATCTAGCTGCTCCTTTGAAATGCATTCAACTCCACGTTCAGCGAGAACATCAGCGCCAACGCAGTTTTCAGCTACCTTTGAAAACCAAGGTTCTGGCACCATTTACAACACGAAGTACATGTTAGCTATAGGGAAGAAACTCAGAATGTGAAACTGGTTCACAATGCAAAACCCGCTTCGAACGAAATCCCACATTTCTCACACAGCGTCTATAAAACACAATGCGCTGAAATGAAGCTTATTGAGTATTCCACACAAAGTAATGATCTAGCTGCTCCTTTGAATTGCAGACAACTCCACATTCAGCGAGAACATCAGAGCCAACGCAGTTTTCAGCTACCTTTGAAAACCAAGGTTCTGGCACTATTTACAACACTAAGTACTTGTTAGCTATAGGGAAGAAAACACAATGCGCTGAAATGCAGCTTATTGAGTATTCCGCACAAAGTAATGATCTAGCTGCTCCTTTGAAATGCATTCAACTCCACGTTCAGCGAGAACATCACCGCCAACGCAGGTTTCAGCTACCTTTGAAAACCAAGGTTCTGGCACGATTTACAACACGAAGTACATGTTAGCTATAGGGAAGAAACTCAGAATGTGAAACAGTTCACAATGGAAAACCCGCTTCGAACGAAATCCCACATTTCTCACACAGCGTCTATAAAACACAATGCGCTGAAATGCAGCTTATTGAGTATTCCGCACAAAGTAATGATCTAGCTGCTCCTTTGAAATGCAGACAACTCCACATTCAGCGAGAACATCAGCAGCCAACGCAGTTTTCAGCTACCTTTGAAAACCAAGGTTCTGGCACGATTTACAACACGAAGTACATGTTAGCTATAGGGAAGAAACTCAGAATGTGAAACAGTTCACAATGGAAAACCCGCTTCGAACGAAATCCCACATTTCTCACACAGTGTCTATAAAACACAATGCGCTGAAATGCAGCTTATTGAGTATTCCACACAAAGTAATGATCTAGCTGCTCCTTTGAAATGCAGACAACTCCACATTCAGAGAGAACATCAGCGCCAACGCAGTTTTCAGCTACCTTTGAAAACCAGGTTTCTGGCAACATTTACAACACGACGTAAATGTTAGCTATAGGCAGAAAAACACAATGCGCTGAAATGCAGCTTATTGAGTATTCCACACAAAGTAATGATCTAGCTGCTCCTTTGAATTGCAGATTATTCCACGTTCAACGAGAACATCAGCACCGACGCAGTTTTCAGCTACCTTTGAAAACCAAGGTTCTGGCACATTTACAACACGAAGTACATGTTAGCTATAGGGAAAAAAACAATGCGCTGAAATGCAGCTTATTGAGTATTCCGCACAAAGTAATGATCTAGCTGCTCCTTTGAATTGCAGACAACTCCACATTCAGCGAGAACATCAGAGCCAACGCAGTTTTCAGCTACCTTTGAAAACCAAGGTTCTGGCACGATTTACAACACGAAGTACATGTTAGCTATAGGGAAAAAAACAATGCGCTGAAATGCAGCTTATTGAGTATTCCGCACAAAGTAATGATCTAGCTGCTCCTTTGAAATGCAGACAACTCCACATTCAGCGAGAACATCAGAGCCAACGCAGTTTTCAGCTACCTTTGAAAACCAAGGTTCTGGCACGATTTACAACACGAAGTACATGTTAGCTATAGGGAAGAAACACAATGCGCTGAAATGCAGCTTATTGAGTATTCCGCACAAAGTAGTGATCTAGCTGCTCCTTTGAAATGCATTCAACTCCACGTTCAGCGAGAACATCAGCGCCAACGCAGGTTTCAGCTACCTTTGAAAACCAAGGTTCTGGCACCATTTACAACACGAAGTACATGTTAGCTATAGGGAAGAAACTCCGAATGTGATACTGCATCACAATTGAAAACCCGCTTCGAACGAAATCCCACATTTCTCACACAGCGTCTGTAAACACAGTGCGCTGAAATGCAGCATATTGAGTATTCCGCACAAAGTAATGATCTAGCTGCTCCTTTGAAATGCAGACAACTCCACATTCAGCGAGAACATCAGAGCCAACGCAGTTTTCAGCTACCTTTGAAAACCAAGGTTCTGGCACTATTTACAACACGAAGTACATGTTAGCTATAGGGAAGAAACACAATGCGCTGAAATGCAGCTTATTGAGTATTCCGCACAAAGTAATGATCTAGCTGCTCCTTTGAAATGCATTCAACTCCACTTTCAGCGAGAACATCAGCACAATGCAGTTTTCAGCTACCTTTGAAAACCAAGGTTCTGGCAACATTTACAACACGAAGTACATGTTAGCTATAGGGAAGAAACTCAGAATGTGATACTGCTTCACAATGGAAAACCCGCTTCGAACGAAATCCAACATTTCTCCCACAGCGTCTATAAAACACAATGCGCTGAAATGCAGCTTATTGAGTATTCCGCACAAAGTAATGATCTAGCTGCTCCTTTGAAATGCAGACAACTCCACATTCAGCGAGAACATCAGCACCAACGCAGTTTTCAGCTACCTTTGAAAACCAAGGTTCTGGCACCATTTACAACACGAAGTACATGTTAGCTATAGGGAAGAAACACAATGCGCTGAAATGCAGCTTATTGAGTATTCCGCACAAAGTAATGATCTAGCTGCTCCTTTGAAATGCGGACAACTCCACATTCAGCGAGAACATCAGAGCCAACGCAGTTTTCAGCTACCTTTGAAAACTAAGGTTCTGGCACTATTTACAACACTAAGTACTTGTTAGCTATAGGGAAGAAACACACTGCGTGGAAATGCAGCTAATACAGTATTCCGCACAAAGTAGTGATCTAGCTGCTCCTTTGAAATGCATTCAATCCACGTTCAGCGAGAACATCAGCGCCAACGCAGGTTTCAGCTACCTTTGAAAACTAAGGTTCTGGTACCATTTACAACACGAAGTGCATGTTAGCTATAGGGAAGAAACTCCGAATGTGATACTGCTTCACAATTGAAAACCCGCTTTGAACGAAATCCCACATTTCTCACACAGCGTCTATAAAACACAATGCGCT
Organism: Ochotona curzoniae; assembly: GCF_017591425.1. Lineage (NCBI taxonomy): Eukaryota > Metazoa > Chordata > Mammalia > Lagomorpha > Ochotonidae > Ochotona > Ochotona curzoniae. Next base: position 211,879 of record NW_024467092.1, read on the forward strand.
GAAATGCAGCTTATTGAGTATTCCGCACAAAGTTATGATCTAGCTGCTCCTTTGAATTGCAGACAACTCCATATTCAGCGAGAACATCAGAGCCAACGCAGTTTTCAGCTACCTTTGAAAACTAAGGTTCTGGTATTATTTACAACACTAAGTACTTGTTAGCTATAGGGAAGAAACACAATGCGTTGAAATACAGCTAATAGAGTATTCCGCACAAAGTAGTGATGTAGCAGCTCCTTTGAAATGCATTCAACTCCACGTTCAGCGAGAACATCACCGCCAACGCAGGTTTCAGCTACCTGTGAAAACCAAGGTTCTGGCACGATTTACAACACGAAGTACATGTTAGCTATAGGGAAGAAACTCAGAATGTGAAACAGTTCACAATGGAAAACCCGCTTCGAACGAAATCCCACATTTCTCACACAGCGTTTGTAAAACAAAATGCGCTGAAATGCAGCTTATTGAGTATTCCGCACAAAGTAATGATCTAGCTGCTCCTTTGAAATGCATTCAACTCCATTTTCAGCGAGAACATCAGCACGAATGCAGTTTTCAGCTACCTTTGAAAACCAAGGTTCTGGCACCATTTACAACACGAAGTACATGTTAGGTATACGGAAGAAAAAGACAATGCGCTGAAATGCAGCTTATTGAGTATTCCACACAAAGTAATGATCTAGCTGCTCCTTTGAAATGCAGATAATTCCACGTTCAACGAGAACATCAGATCCAACGCAGTTTTCAGCTACCTTTGAAAACCAAGGTTCTGGCACGATTTACAACACGAAGTACATGTTAGCTATAGGGAAGAAAAACACAATGCGCTGAAATGCAGCTTATTGAGTATTCCGCACAAAGTAATGATCTAGCTGCTCCTTTGAAATGCAGACAACTCCACATCCAGAGAGAACATCAGCGCCAATGCAGTTTTCAGCTACCTTTGAAACCAAGGTTCTGGCACCATTTACAGCACGAAGTACATGTTAGCTATAGGGAAGAAAAACACAATGCGCTGAAATGCAGCTTATTGAGTATTCCGCACAAAGTAATGATCTAGCTGCTCCTTTGAAATGCAGACAACTCCACGTTCAGCGAGAACATCAGTGCCAAACGCAGTTTTCAGCTACCTTTGAAAACCAAGGTTCTGGCACCATTTACAACACGAAGTACATGTTAGCTATAGGGAAGAAAACACAATGCGCTGAAATGCAGCTTATTGAGTATTCCGCACAAAGTAATGATCTAGCTGCTCCTTTGAAATGCAATCAACTCCACGTTCAGCGAGAACATCAGCACCAATGCAGTTTTCAGCTACCTTTGAAAACCAAGGTTCTGGCACCATTTACAACACGAAGTACATGTTCGCTATAGGGAAGAAACTCAGAATGTGATACGCTTCACAATGGAAAACCCGCTTCGAACGAAATCACATTTCTCCACAGCGTCTATAAACACAATGCGCTGAAATGCAGCTTATTGAGTATTCTGCACAAAGTAATGATCTAGCTGCTCCTTTGAATTGCAGATAATTCCACGTTCAACGAGAACATCAGTACCGACGCAGTTTTCAGCTACCTTTGAAAACTAAGGTTCTGGCACGATTTACAACACGAAGTACATGTTAGCTATAGGGAAGAAACACAATGCGCTGAAATGCAGCTTATTGAGTATTCCGCACAAAGTAATGATCTAGCTGCTCCTTTGAAATGCGGACAACTCCACATTCAGCGAGAACATCAGAGCCAACGCAGTTTTCAGCTACCTTTGAAAACTAAGGTTCTGGCACTATTTACAACACTAAGTACTTGTTAGCTATAGGGAAGAAACACACTGCGTGGAAATGCAGCTAATACAGTATTCCGCACAAAGTAGTGATCTAGCTGCTCCTTTGAAATGCATTCAATCCACGTTCAGCGAGAACATCAGCGCCAACGCAGGTTTCAGCTACCTTTGAAAACTAAGGTTCTGGTACCATTTACAACACGAAGTGCATGTTAGCTATAGGGAAGAAACTCCGAATGTGATACTGCTTCACAATTGAAAACCCGCTTTGAACGAAATCCCACATTTCTCACACAGCGTCTATAAAACACAATGCGCTGAAATGCAGCTTATTGAGTATTCCACACAAAGTTATGATCTAGCTGCTCCTTTGAATTGCAGACAACTCCATATTCAGCGAGAACATCAGCCAACGCAGTTTTCAGCTACCTTTGAAAACTAAGGTTCTGGTATTATTTACAACACTAAGTACTTGTTAGCTATAGGGAAGAAACACAATGCGTTGAAATACAGCTAATAGAGTATTCCGCACAAAGTAGTGATGTAGCAGCTCCTTTGAAATGCATTCAACTCCACGTTCAGCGAGAACATCACCGCCAACGCAGGTTTCAGCTACCTGTGAAAACCAAGGTTCTGGCACGATTTACAACACGAAGTACATGTTAGCTATAGGGAAGAAACTCAGAATGTGAAACAGTTCACAATGGAAAACCCGCTTCGAACGAAATCCCACATTTCTCACACAGCGTTTGTAAAACAAAATGCGCTGAAATGCAGCTTATTGAGTATTCCGCACAAAGTAATGATCTAGCTGCTCCTTTGAAATGCATTCAACTCCATTTTCAGCGAGAACATCAGCACCAATGCAGTTTTCAGCTACCTTTGAAAACCCAGCTTCTGGCACCATTTACAACAAGAAGTATATGTTAGTTATATGCAAGGAAAAAACAATGCGCTGAAATGCAGCTTATTGACTATTCCGCACAATGTAATGATCTAGCTGCTCCTTTGAATTGCATACAACTCCAAGTTCAGCGAGAATATTAACACCAACGCAGTGTTCAACTGCCTTTGAAAACCAAGGTTCTGGCACCATTTACAACACGAAGTACATGTTAGCTATAGGGAAGAAAAACAATGCGCTGAAATGCAGCTTATTGAGTATTCCACACAAAGAACTGATCTAGCTGCTCCTTTGAAATGCAGACAACTCCAATTCAGCGAGAACATCAGCACCAATGCAGTTTTCAGCTACCTTTGAAATCCAGGTTCTGGCACCATTTACAACACGAAGTACATGTTAGCTATAGGGAAGAAAAACACAATGCGCTGAAATGCAGCTTATTGAGTATTCCGCACAAAGTAATGATCTAGCTGCTCCTTTGAAATGCATTCAACTCCACGTTCAGTGAGAACATCAGAGCCAACGCAGTTTTCAGCTACCTTTGAAAACCAAGGTTCTGGCACGATTTACAACACGAAGTACATGTTAGCTATAGGGAAGAAAACACAATGCGCTGAAATGCAGCTTATTGAGTATTCCGCACAAAGTAATGATCTAGCTGCTCCTTTGAAATGCATTCAACTCCACGTTCAGCGAGAACATCAGCACGAATGCAGTTTTCAGCTACCTTTGAAAACCAAGGTTCTGGCACCATTTACAACACGAAGTACATGTTAGCTATAGGGAAGAAACTCAGAATGTGATACTGCTTCACAATGGAAAACCCGCTTCGAACGAAATCACACATTTCTCACACAGCGTCTATAAAACACAATGCGCTGAAATGCAGCTTATTGAGTATTCCGCACAAAGTAATGATCTAGCTGCTCCTTTGAATTGCAGATAATTCCACGTTCAACGAGAACATCAGCACCGACGCAGTTTTCAGCTACCTTTGAAAACCAAGGTTCTGGCACGATTTACAACACGAAGTACATGTTAGCTATAGGGAAGAAACACAATGCGCTGAAATGCAGCTTATTGAGTATTCCGCACAAAGTAATGATCTAGCTGCTCCTTTGAAATGCGGACAACTCCACATTCAGCGAGAACATCAGAGCCAACGCAGTTTTCAGCTACCTTTGAAAACTAAGGTTCTGGCACTATTTACAACACTAAGTACTTGTTAGCTATAGGGAAGAAACACACTGCGTGGAAATGCAGCTAATACAGTATTCCGCACAAAGTAGTGATCTAGCTGCTCCTTTGAAATGCATTCAATCCACGTTCAGCGAGAACATCAGCGCCAACGCAGGTTTCAGCTACCTTTGAAAACTAAGGTTCTGGTACCATTTACAACACGAAGTGCATGTTAGCTATAGGGAAGAAACTCCGAATGTGATACTGCTTCACAATTGAAAACCCGCTTTGAACGAAATCCCACATTTCTCACACAGCGTCTATAAAACACAATGCGCTGAAATGCAGCTTATTGAGTATTCCGCACAAAGTTATGATCTAGCTGCTCCTTTGAATTGCAGACAACTCCATATTCAGCGAGAACATCAGCCAACGCAGGTTTCAGCTACCTTTGAAAACTAAGGTTCTGGTATTATTTACAACACTAAGTACTTGTTAGCTATAGGGAAGAAACACAATGCGTTGAAATACAGCTAATAGAGTATTCCGCACAAAGTAGTGATGTAGCAGCTCCTTTGAAATGCATTCAACTCCACGTTCAGCGAGAACATCACCGCCAACGCAGGTTTCAGCTACCTGTGAAAACCAAGGTTCTGGCACGATTTACAACACGAAGTACATGTTAGCTATAGGGAAGAAACTCAGAATGTGAAACAGTTCACAATGGAAAACCCGCTTCGAACGAAATCCCACATTTCTCACACAGCGTTTGTAAAACAAAATGCGCTGAAATGCAGCTTATTGAGTATTCCGCACAAAGTAATGATCTAGCTGCTCCTTTGAAATGCATTCAACTCCATTTTCAGCGAGAACATCAGCACAAATGCAGTTTTCAGCTACCTTTGAAAACCAAGGTTCTGGCACCATTTACAACACGAAGTACATGTTAGGTATACGGAAGAAAAAGACAATGCGCTGAAATGCAGCTTATTGAGTATTCCACACAAAGTAATGATCTAGCTGCTCCTTTGAAATGCAGACAACTCCACGTTCAGTGAGAACATCAGAGCCAACGCAGTTTTCAGCTACCTTTGAAAACCAAGGTTCTGGCACGATTTACAACACGAAGTACATGTTAGCTATAGGGAAGAAAACACAATGCGCTGAAATGCAGCTTATTGAGTATTCCGCACAAAGTAATGATCTAGCTGCTCCTTTGAAATGCAGACAACTCCCAATTCAGCGAGAACATCAGCACCAATGCAGTTTTCAGCTACCTTTGAAACCAAGGTTCTGGCACCATTTACAACACGAAGTACATGTTAGCTATAGGGAAGAAAACACAATGCGCTGAAATGCAGCTTATTGAGTATTCCGCACAAAGTAATGATCTAGCTGCTCCTTTGAAATGCAGACAACTCCACGTTCAGCGAGAACATCAGAGCCAACGCAGTTTTCAGCTACCTTTGAAAACCAAGGTTCTGGCACGATTTACAACACTAAGTACTTGTTAGCTATAGGGAAGAAAACACAATGCGCTGAAATGCAGCTTATTGAGTATTCCGCACAAAGTAATGATCTAGCTGCTCCTTTGAAATGCATTCAACTCCACGTTCAGCGAGAACATCAGCGCCAACGCAGTTTTCAGCTACCTTTGAAAACCAAGGTTCTGGCACCATTTACAACACGAAGTACATGTTAGCTATAGGGAAGAAACTCAGAATGTGATACTGCTTCACAATGGAAAACCCGCTTCGAACGAAATCCCACATTTCTCACACAGCGTCTATAAAACACAATGCGCTGAAATGCAGCTTATTGAGTATTCCGCACAAAGTAATGATCTAGCTGCTCCTTTGAATTGCAGATAATTCCACGTTCAACGAGAACATCAGCACCGACGCAGTTTTCAGCTACCTTTGAAAACTAAGGTTCTGGCACGATTTACAACACGAAGTACATGTTAGCTATAGGGAAGAAACACAATGCGCTGAAATGCAGCTTATTGAGTATTCCGCACAAAGTTATGATCTAGCTGCTCCTTTGAAATGCGGACAACTCCACATTCAGCGAGAACATCAGAGCCAACGCAGTTTTCAGCTACCTTTGAAAACTAAGGTTCTGGCACTATTTACAACACTAAGTACTTGTTAGCTATAGGGAAGAAACACACTGCGTGGAAATGCAGCTAATACAGTATTCCGCACAAAGTAGTGATCTAGCTGCTCCTTTGAAATGCATTCAATCCACGTTCAGCGAGAACATCAGCGCCAACGCAGGTTTCAGCTACCTTTGAAAACCAAGGTTCTGGTACCATTTACAACACGAAGTGCATGTTAGCTATAGGGAAGAAACTCCGAATGTGATACTGCTTCACAATTGAAAACCCGCTTTGAACGAAATCCCACATTTCTCACACAGCGTCTATAAAACACAATGCGCTGAAATGCAGCTTATTGAGTATTCCGCACAAAGTTATGATCTAGCTGCTCCTTTGAATTGCAGACAACTCCATATTCAGCGAGAACATCAGAGCCAACGCAGTTTTCAGCTACCTTTGAAAACTAAGGTTCTGGTACTATTTACAACACTAAGTACTTGTTAGCTATAGGGAAGAAACACAATGCGTTGAAATGCAGCTAATAGAGTATTCCGCACAAAGTAGTGATCTAGCTGCTCCTTTGAAATGCATTCAACTCCACGTTCAGCGAGAACATCACCGCCAACGCAGGTTTCAGCTACCTGTGAAAACCAAGGTTCTGGCACGATTTACAACACGAAGTACATGTTAGCTATAGGGAAGAAACTCAGAATGTGAAACAGTTCACAATGGAAAACCCGCTTCGAACGAAATCCCACATTTCTCACACAGCGTTTGTAAAACAAAATGCGCTGAAATGCAGCTTATTGAGTATTCCGCACAAAGTAATGATCTAGCTGCTCCTTTGAAATGCAGACAACTCCACGTACAGCGAGAAATTCAGCACCAACGCAGTTTTCAGCTACCTTTGAAAACCAAGGTTCTGGCACGATTTACAACACGAAGTACATGTTAGCTATAGGGAAGAAACTCAGAATGTGATACTGCTTCACAATGGAAAACCCGCTTCGAACGAAATCCAACATTTCTCACACAGTGTCTATAAAACACAATGCGCTGAAATGCAGCTTATTGAGTATTCCACACAAAGAACTGATCTAGCAGCTCCTTTGAAATGCAGACAACTCCACATTCAGCGAGAACATCAGCACCAACGCAGTTTTCAGCTACCTTTGAAAACCAGGTTCTGGCACCATTTACAACACGAAGTACATATTAGCTATAGGGAATAAAAACACAATGCGCTGAAATGCAGCTTATTGAGTATTCCGCACAAAGTAATGATCTAGCTGCTCCTTTGAAATGCAGACAACTCCACATTCAGCGAGAACATCAGCAGCCAACGCAGTTTTCAGCTACCTTTGAAAACCAAGGTTCTGGCACGATTTACAACACGAAGTACATGTTAGCTATAGGGAAGAAACACAATGCGCTGAAATGCAGCTTATTGAGTATTCCGCACAAAGTAATGATCTAGCTGCTCCTTTGAAATGCGGACAACTCCACATTCAGCGAGAACATCAGAGCCAATGCAGTTTTCAGCTACCTTTGAAAACTAAGGTTCTGGCACTATTTACAACACTAAGTACTTGTTAGCTATAGGGAAGAAACACACTGCGTGGAAATGCAGCTAATACAGTATTCCGCACAAAGTAGTGATCTAGCTGCTCCTTTGAAATGCATTCAATCCACGTTCAGCGAGAACATCAGCGCCAACGCAGGTTTCAGCTACCTTTGAAAACTAAGGTTCTGGCACCATTTACAACACGAAGTGCATGTTAGCTATAGGGAAGAAACTCAGAATGTGAAACTGTTCACAATGAAAACCCGCTTTGAACGAAATCCCACATTTGTCACACAGCGTCTATAAAACACAATGCGCTGAAATGCAGCTTATTGAGTATTCCGCACAAAGTAATGATCTAGCTGCTCCTTTGAAATGCAGACAACTCCACATTCAGCGAGAACATCAGAGCCAACGCAGTTTTCAGCTACCTTTGAAAACCAAGGTTCTGGCACATTTACAACAATAAGTACTTGTTAGCTATAGGGAAGAAACACAATGCGTGGAAATGCAGCTAATACAGTATTCCGCACAAAGTAGTGATCTAGCTGCTCCTTTGAAATGCATTCAACTCCACGTTCAGCGAGAACATCACCGCCAACGCAGGTTTCAGCTACCTTTGAAAACCAAGGTTCTGGCACGATTTACAACACGAAGTACATGTTAGCTATAGGGAAGAAACTCAGAATGTGAAACAGTTCACAATGGAAAACCCGCTTCAAAAGAAATCCCACATTTCTCACACAGCGTCTATAAAACACAATGCGCTGAAATGCAGCTTATTGAGTATTCCACACAAAGTAATGATCTAGCTGCTCCTTTGAATTGCAGACAACTCCACATTCAGCGAGAACATCAGAGCCAACGCAGTTTTCAGCTACCTTTGAAAACCAAGGTTCTGGCACCATTTACAACACGAAGTACATGTTAGCTATAGGGAAGAAACTCAGAATGTGATACTGCTTCACAATGAAAAACCCGCTTTGAACGAAATCAAACATTTCTCCCACAGTGTCTATAACACACAATGCGCTGAAATGCAGCTTATTGAGTATTCCGCACAAAGTAATGATCTAGCTGCTCCTTTGAAATGCAGACAACTCCACATTCAGCGAGAACATCAGCACCAATGCAGTTTTCAGCTACCTTTGAAAACCAAGGTTCTGGCACCATTTACAACACGAAGTACATGTTAGCTATAGGGAAGAAACTCAGAATGTGAAACAGTTCACAATGGAAAACCCGCTTCGAACGAAATCCCACATTTCTCACACAGTGTCTATAAAACACAATGCGCTGAAATGCAGCTTATTGAGTATTCCGCACAAAGTAATGATCTAGCTGCTCCTTTGAAATGCAGACAACTCCACATTCAGCGAGAACATCAGCGCCAACGCAGTTTTCAGCTACCTTTGAAAACCAGGTTTCTGGCAACATTTACAACACGAAGTACATGTTAGCTATAGGCAGAAAAACACAATGCGCTGAAATGCAGCTTATTGAGTATTCCACACAAAGTAATGATCTAGCTGCTCCTTTGAATTGCAGATTCATTCCACGTTCAGCGAGAACATCAGCACCAACGCAGTTTTCAGCTACCTTTGAAAACCAAGGTTCTGGCACCATTTACAACACGAAGTACATGTTAGCTATAGGGAAAGAACACAATGCGCAGAACTTCAGCTTATTGAGTATTCCGCACAAAGTAATGATCTAGCTGCTCCTTTGAAATGCAGACAACTCCACATTCAGCGAGAACATCAGAGCCAACGCAGTTTTCAGCTACCTTTGAAAACCAAGGTTCTGGCACGATTTACAACACGAAGTACATGTTAGCTATAGGGAAAAAACACAATGCGCTGAAATGCAGCTTATTGAGTATTCCGCACAAAGTAATGATCTAGCTGCTCCTTTGAATTGCAGACAACTCCACATTCAGCGAGAACATCAGAGCCAACGCAGTTTTCAGCTACCTTTGAAAACCAAGGTTCTGGCACCATTTACAACACGAAGTACATGTTAGCTATAGGGAAGAAACTCAGAATGTGATACTGCTTCACAATGAAAACCCGCTTTGAACGAAATCCCTCATTTCTCACACAGCGTCTATAAAACACAATGCGCTGAAATGCAGCTTATTGAGTATTCCACACAAAGTGATGATCTAGCTGCTCCTTTGAAATGCAGACAACTCCACATTCAGTGAGAACATCAGCGTAAACGCCGTTTTCAGCTACCTTTGAAAACCAAGGTTCTGGCACCATTTACAACACTAAGTACATATTAGCTATAGGGAAGAAACTCAGAATGTGAAACAGCTTCACAATGCAAAACCCGCTTCGAACGAAATCCCACATTTCTCACACAGCGTTTGTAAAACACAATGCGCTGAAATGCAGCTTATTGAGTATTCCGCACAAAGTAATGATCTAGCTGCTTCTTTGAAATGCAGTCAACTCCACTTTCAGCGAGAACATCAGCACGAACGCAGTTTTCAGCTACCTTTGAAAACCAAGGTTCTGGCACCATTTACAACACGAAGTACATGTTAGCAATAGGGAAGAAAAAGACAATGCGCTGAAATGCAGCTTATTGAGTATTCCGCACAAAGTAATGATCTAGCTGCTCCTTTGAAATGCAGACAACTCCACATTCAGCGAGAACATCAGCACGAATGCAGTTTTCAGCTACCTTTGAAAACTAAGGTTCTGGCACCATTTACAACACGAAGTACATGTTAGCTATAGGGAAGAAACACAATGCGCTGAAATGCAGCTTATTGAGTATTCCGCACAAAGTAATGATCTAGCTGCTCCTTTGAAATGCATTCAACTCCACGTTCAGCGAGAACATCAGCACCAACGCAGTTTTCAGCTACCTTTGAAAACCAAGGTTCTGGCACCATTTACAACACGAAGTACATGTTAGCTATAGGGAAGAAACTCAGAATGTGATACTGCTTCACAATGGAAAACCCGCTTCGAACGAAATCAAACATTTCTCCCACAGCGTCTATAACACACAATGCGCTGAAATGCAGCTTATTGAGTATTCCGCACAAAGTAATGATCTAGCTGCTCCTTTGAAATGCAGACAACTCCACATTCAGCGAGAACATCAGCACCAACGCAGTTTTCAGCTACCTTTGAAAACCAAGGTTCTGGCACCATTTACAACACGAAGTACATGTTAGCTATAGGGAAGAAACTCAGAATGTGAAACTGCTTCACAATGGAAAACCCGCTTCGAACGAAATCCCACATTTCTCACACAGCGTCTATAAAACACAATGCGCTGAAATGCAGCTTATTGAGTATTCCGCACAAAGTAATGATCTAGCTGCTCCTTTGAAATGCAGACAACTCCACATTCAGCGAGAACATCAGAGCCAACGCAGTTTTCAGCTACCTTTGAAAACTAAGGTTTCTGGCACTATTTACAACACTAAGTACTTGTTAGCTATAGGGAAGAAACACAATGCGTTGAAATGCAGCTAATAGAGTATTCCGCACAAAGTAGTGATCTAGCTGCTCCTTTGAAATGCATTCAACTCCACGTTCAGCGAGAACATCAGCGCCAACGCAGGTTTCAGCTACCTGTGAAAACCAAGGTTCTGGCACGATTTACAACACGAAGTACATGTTAGCTATAGGGAAGAAACTCAGAATGTGAAACAGTTCACAATGGAAAACCCGCTTCGAACGAAATCCCACATTTCTCACACAGCGTTTTAAAACAAAATGCGCTGAAATGCAGCTTATTGAGTATTCCGCACAAAGTAATGATCTAGCTGCTCCTTTGAAATGCATTCAACTCCATTTTCAGCGAGAACATCAGCACGAATGCAGTTTTCAGCTACCTTTGAAAACCAAGGTTCTGGCACCATTTACAACACGAAGTACATGTTAGGTATACGGAAGAAAAAGACAATGCGCTGAAATGCAGCTTATTGAGTATTCCACACAAAGAACTGATCTAGCAGCTCCTTTGAAATGCAGACAACTCCCATTCAGCGAGAACATCAGCACCAATGCAGTTTTCAGCTACCTTTGAAAACCAAGGTTCTGGCACCATTTACAACACGAAGTACATGTTAGCTATAGGGAAGAAACTCAGAATGTGATACTGCTTCACAATGGAAAACCCGCTTCGAACGAAATCAAACATTTCTCCCACAGCGTCTATAACACACAATGCGCTGAAATGCAGCTTATTGAGTATTCCGCACAAAGTAATGATCTAGCTGCTCCTTTGAAATGCAGACAACTCCACATTCAGCGAGAACATCAGCGCCAACGCAGTTTTCAGCTACCTTTGAAAACCAAGGTTCTGGCACCATTTACAACACGAAGTACATGTTAGCTATAGGGAAGAAACTCAGAATGTGAAACTGTTCACAATGGAAAACCCGCTTCGAACGAAATCCCACATTTCTCACACAGCGTCTATAAAACACAATGCGCTGAAATGCAGCTTATTGAGTATTCCACACAAAGTAATGATCTAGCTGCTCCTTTGAATTGCAGACAACTCCACATTCAGCGAGAACATCAGAGCCAACGCAGTTTTCAGCTACCTTTGAAAACCAAGGTTCTGTCACCATTTACAACACGAAGTACATGTTAGCTATAGGGAAGAAAAACACAATGCGCTGAAATGCAGCTTATTGAGTATTCCGCACAAAGGAGTGATCTAGCTGCTCCTTTGAATTGCAGATAATTCCACGTTCAACGAGAACATCAGCACCAACGCAGTTTTCAGCTACCTTTGAAAACCAAGGTTCTGGCACGATTTACAACACGAAGTACATGTTAGCTATAGGGAAGAAACTCAGAATGTGAAACAGTTCACAATTGAAAACCCGCTTCGAACGAAATCCCACATTTCTCACACAGCGTCTATAAAACACATTGCGCTGAAATGCAGCTTATTGAGTATTCCGCACAAAGTAATGATCTCGCTGCTCCTTTGAAATGCAGACAACTCCACATTCAGAGAGAACATCAGCGCCAACGCAGTTTTCAGCTACCTTTGAAAACCAGGTTTCTGGCAACATTTACAACACGAAGTACATGTTAGCTATAGGGAAAAAACACAATGCGCTGAAATGCAGCTTATTGAGTATTCCACACAAAGTAATGATCTAGCTGCTCCTTTGAATTGCAGACAACTCCACGTTCAGCGAGAACATCAGCACCAACGCAGTTTTCAGCTACCTTTGAAAACTAAGGTTCTGGCACTATTTACAACACTAAGTACTTGTTAGCTATAGGGAAGAAACACACTGCGTGGAAATGCAGCTTATAGAGTATTCCGCACAAAGTAGTGATCTAGCTGCTCCTTTGAAATGCATTCAATCCACGTTCAGCGAGAACATCAGCGCCAACGCAGGTTTCAGCTACCTTTGAAAACCAAGGTTCTGGTACCATTTACAACACGAAGTGCATGTTAGCTATAGGGAAGAAACTCCGAATGTGATACTGCTTCACAATTGAAAACCCGCTTTGAACGAAATCCCACATTTCTCACACAGCGTCTATAAAACACAATGCGCTGAAATGCAGCTTATTGAGTATTCCGCACAAAGTAATGATCTAGCTGCTCCTTTGAAATGCAGACAACTCCACATTCAGCGAGAACATCAGCGCAAACGCAGTTTTCAGCTACCTTTGAAAACCAAGGTTCTGGCACCATTTACAACACTAAGTATATGTTAGCTATAGCAAAGCAACTCAATTTGAAACTGATTCACAATGCAAAACCCGCTTAGGACGAAATCCCACATTTCTGACACAACGTCTATAAAACACAATGCGCTGAAATGCAGCTTATTGAGTATTCCGCACAAAGTAATGATCTAGCTGCTCCTTTGAATTGCAGACAACTCCACATTCAGCGAGAACATCAGCAGCCAACGCAGTTTTCAGCTACCTTTGAAAACCAAGGTTCTGGCACTATTTACAACACTAAGTACTTGTTAGCTATAGGGAAGAAAACACAATGCGTTGAAATGCAGCTAATAGAGTATTCCGCACAAAGTAGTGATCTAGCTGCTCCTTTGAAATGCATTCAACTCCACGTTCAGTGAGAACATCAGAGCCAACGCAGTTTTCAGCTACCTTTGAAAACCAAGGTTCTGGCACGATTTACAACACGAAGTACATGTTAGCTATAGGGAAGAAACTCAGAATGTGAAACAGTTCACAATGGAAAACCCGCTTCGAACGAAATCCCACATTTCTCACACAGCGTCTATAAAACACAATGCGCTGAAATGCAGCTTATTGAGTATTCCACACAAAGTAATGATCTAGCTGCTCCTTTGAATTGCAGACAACTCCACATTCAGTGAGAACATCAGAGCCAACGCAGTTTTCAGCTACCTTTGAAAACCAAGGTTCTGGCACGATTTACAACACTAAGAACATGTTAGCTATAGGGAAAAAACACAATGCGCTGAAATGCAGCTTATTGAGTATTCCGCACAAAGTAATGATCTAGCTGCTCCTTTGAAATGCATTCAACTCCACTTTCAGCGAGAACATCAGCACAATGCAGTTTTCAGCTACCTTTGAAAACCAAGGTTCTGGCACCATTTACAACACGAAGTACATGTTAGCTATACGGAAGAAAAACACAATGCGCTGAAATGCAGCTTATTGAGTATTCCGCACAAAGTAATGATCTAGCTGCTCCTTTGAAATGCAGACAACTCCACTTTCAGCGAAAACATCAGTACCAAGGCAGTTTTCAGTTACCTTTGAAAACCAAGGTTCTGGCACCATTTACAACACGAAGTACATGTTAGCTATAGGGAAGAAAACACAATGCGCTGAAATGCAGCTTATTGAGTATTCCGCACAAAGTAATGATCTAGCTGCTCCTTTGAAATGCATTCAACTCCATGTTCAGCGAGAACATCAGCACCAATGCAGTTTTCAGCTACCTTTGAAAACCAAGGTTCTGGCACCATTTACAACACGAAGTACATGTTAGCTATAGGGAAGAAACTCAGAATGTGATACTGCTTCACAATGGAAAACCCGCTTCGAACGAAATCCAACATTTCTCACACAGCGTCTATAACACACACTGCGCTGAAATGCAGCTTATTGAGTATTCCACACAAAGTGATGATCTAGCTGCTCCTTTGAAATGCAGACAACTCCACCTTCAGCGAGAACATCAGCGCCAACGCAGTTTTCAGCTACCTTTGAAAACCAAGGTTCTGGCGCCATTTACAACACAAGACATGTTACTAAGGAAGAAACTCAGAATGTGAACGTTCACAATGAAACCGCTTGAACGAAATCCACATTTGTCACACAGGTCTATAAAACACAATGCGCTGAAATGCAGCTTATTGAGTATTCCACACAAAGTAATGATCTAGCTGCTCCTTTGAAATGCAGACAACTCCACATTCAGCGAGAACATCAGAGCCAACGCAGTTTTCAGCTACCTTTGAAAACTAAGGTTCTGGCACTATTTACAACACTAAGTACTTGTTAGCTATAGGGAAGAAACACACTGCGTGGAAATGCAGCTAATACAGTATTCCGCACAAAGTAGTGATCTAGCTGCTCCTTTGAAATGCATTCAATCCACGTTCAGCGAGAACATCAGCGCCAACGCAGGTTTCAGCTACCTTTGAAAACTAAGGTTCTGGTACCATTTACAACACGAAGTGCATGTTAGCTATAGGGAAGAAACTCCGAATGTGATACTGCTTCACAATTGAAAACCCGCTTTGAACGAAATCCCACATTTCTCACACAGCGTCTATAACACACAATGCGCTGAAATGCAGCTTATTGAGTATTCCGCACAAAGTTATGATCTAGTTGCTCCTTTGAATTGCAGACAACTCCATATTCAGCGAGAACATCAGAGCCAACGCAGTTTTCAGCTACTTTTGAAAACTAAGGTTCTGGTATTATTTACAACACTAAGTACTTGTTAGCTATAGGGAAGAAACACAATGCGTTGAAATGCAGCTAATAGAGTATTCCGCACAAAGTAGTGATGTAGCAGCTCCTTTGAAATGCATTCAACTCCACGTTCAGCGAGAACATCACCGCCAACGCAGGTTTCAGCTACCTGTGAAAACCAAGGTTCTGGCACGATTTACAACACGAAGTACATGTTAGCTATAGGGAAGAAACTCAGAATGTGAAACAGTTCACAATGGAAAACCCGCTTCGAACGAAATCCCACATTTCTCACACAGCGTTTCTAAAACAAAATGCGCTGAAATGCAGCTTATTGAGTATTCCGCACAAAGTAATGATCTAGCTGCTCCTTTGAAATGCATTCAACTCCATTTTCAGCGAGAACATCAGCACGAATGCAGTTTTCAGCTACCTTTGAAAACCAAGGTTCTGGCACCATTTACAACACGAAGTACATGTTAGGTATACGGAAGAAAAAGACAATGCGCTGAAATGCAGCTTATTGAGTATTCCACACAAAGAACTGATCTAGCAGCTCCTTTGAAATGCAGACAACTCCCAATTCAGCGAGAACATCAGCACCAATGCAGTTTTCAGCTACCTTTGAAATCCAGGGTTCTGGCACTATTTACAACACGAAGTACATGTTAGCTATAGGGAAGAAACACAATGCGCTGAAATGCAGCTTATTGAGTATTCCGCACAAAGTAATGATCTAGCTGCTCCTTTGAAATGCGGACAACTCCACATTCAGCGAGAACATCAGAGCCAACGCAGTTTTCAGCTACCTTTGAAAACTAAGGTTCTGGCACTATTTACAACACTAAGTACTTGTTAGCTATAGGGAAGAAACACACTGCGTGGAAATGCAGCTAATACAGTATTCCGCACAAAGTAGTGATCTAGCTGCTCCTTTGAAATGCATTCAATCCACGTTCAGCGAGAACATCAGCGCCAACGCAGGTTTCAGCTACCTTTGAAAACTAAGGTTCTGGTACCATTTACAACACGAAGTGCATGTTAGCTATAGGGAAGAAACTCCGAATGTGATACTGCTTCACAATGGAAAACCCGCTTTGAACGAAATCCCACATTTCTCACACAGCGTCTATAAAACACAATGCGCTGAAATGCAGCTTATTGAGTATTCCACACAAAGTAATGATCTATCTGATCCTTTGAAATGCAGACAACTCCACATTCAGCGAGAACATCAGCGCAAACGCAGTTTTCAGCTACCTTTGAAAACCAAAGTTCTGGCACCATTTACAAGACTAAGAACATGTTAGCTACAGGGAAGAAACTCAGAATGTGAAACTGTTCACAATGTAAAACCTGCTTTGAACGAAATCCCACATTTGTCACACAGCGTCTATAAAACACAATGCGCTGAAATGCAGCTTATTGAGTATTCCACACAAAGTAATGATCTAGCTGCTCCTTTGAATTGCAGACAACTCCACATTCAGCGAGAACATCAGCAGCCAACGCAGTTTTCAGCTACCTTTGAAAACCAAGGTTCTGGCACTATTTACAACACTAAGTACTTGTTAGCTATAGGGAAGAAACACAATGCGTTGAAATGCAGCTAATAGAGTATTCCGCACAAAGTAGTGATCTAGCTGCTCCTTTGAAATGCATTCAACTCCACATTCAGCGAGAACATCAGCGCCAACGCAGTTTTCAGCTACCTTTGAAAACCAAGGTTCTGGCACGATTTACAACACGAAGTACATGTTAGCTATAGGGAAGAAACTCAGAATGTGAAACAGTTCACAATGGAAAACCCGCTTCGAACGAAATCCCACATTTCTCACACAGCGTCTATAAAACACAATGCGCTGAAATGCAGCTTATTGAGTATTCCACACAAAGTAATGATCTAGCTGCTCCTTTGAATTGCAGAAAACTCCACATTCAGTGAGATCATCAGAGCCAACGCAGTTTTCTGCTACCTTTGAAAACCAAGGTTCTGGCACGATTTACAACACGAAGTACATGTTAGGTATAGGGAAAAAAACAATGCGCTGAAATGCAGCTTATTGAGTATTCCGCACAAAGTAATGATCTAGCTGCTCCTTTGAAATGCATTCAACTCCATTTTCAGCGAGTACATCAGCAATAATGCAGTTTTCAGCTAACTTTGAAAACCAAGGTTCTGGCACTATTTACAACACTAAGTACATGTTAGCTATAGGGAAGAAACTCAGAATGTGATACTGCTTCACAATGAAAAAACCGCTTTGAACGAAATCAAACATTTCTCCCACAGCGTCTATAACACACAATGCGCTGAAATGCAGCTTATTGTGTATTCCGCACAAAGTAATGATCTGGCTGCTCCTTTGAAATGCAGACAACTCCACATTCAGCGAGAAATTCAGCACGCCAACGCAGTTTTCAGCTACCTTTGAAAACCAAGGTTCTGGCACCATTTACAACACGAAGTACATGTTAGCTATAGGGAAGAAACTCAGAATGTGGAAACAGTTCACAATGGAAAACCCGCTTCGAACGAAATCCCACATTTCTCACACAGTGTCTATAAAACACAATGCGCTGAAATGCAGCTTATTGAGTATTCCACACAAAGAACTGATCTAGCTGCTCCTTTGAAATGCAGACAACTCCACATTCAGAGAGAACATCAGCGCCAACGCTGTTTTCAGCTACCTTTGAAAACCAGGTTTCTGGCAACATTTACAACACGACGTAAATGTTAGCTATAGGGCAGAAAAACACAATGCGCTGAAATGCAGCTTATTGAGTATTCCACACAAAGTAATGATCTAGCTGCTCCTTTGAATTGCAGATTATTGCACGTTCAACGAGAACATCAGCACCGACGCAGTTTTCAGCTACCTTTGAAAACTAAGGTTCTGGCACGATTTACAACACGAAGTACATGTTAGCTATAGGGAAGAAACACAATGCGCTGAAATGCAGCTTATTGAGTATTCCGCACAAAGTAATGATCTAGCTGCTCCTTTGAAATGCGGACAACTCCACATTCAGCGAGAACATCAGAGCCAACGCAGTTTTCAGCTACCTTTGAAAACTAAGGTTCTGGCACTATTTACAACACTAAGTACTTGTTAGCTATAGGGAAGAAACACACTGCGTGGAAATGCAGCTAATACAGTATTCCGCACAAAGTAGTGATCTAGCTGCTCCTTTGAAATGCATTCAATCCACGTTCAGCGAGAACATCAGCGCCAACGCAGGTTTCAGCTACCTTTGAAAACTAAGGTTCTGGCAACATTTACAACACGAAGTGCATGTTAGCTATAGGGAAGAAACTCCAGAATGTGATACTACTTCACAATGGAAAACCCGCTTTGAACGAAATCCCACATTTCTCACACAGCGTCTATAAAACACAATGCGCTGAAATGCAGCTTATTGAGTATTCCGCACAAAGTAATGATCTAGCTGCTCCTTTGAATTGCAGACAACTCCACATTCAGCGAGATCATCAGAGCCAACGCAGTTTTCAGCTACCTTTGAAAACCAAGGTTCTGGCACTATTTACAACACTAAGTACATGTTAGCTATAGGGAAGAAACACAATGCGTTGAAATGCAGCTAATAGAGTATTCCGCACAAAGTAGTGATCTAGCAGCTCCTTTGAAATGCATTCAACTCCACGTTCAGCGAGAACATCACCGCCAACGCAGGTTTCAGCTACCTTTGAAAACCAAGGTTCTGGCATGTTAGCTATAGGGAAGAAACTCAGAATGTGAAACAGTTCACAATGGAAAACCCGCTTTGAATGAAATCCCACATTTCTCACAGAGCGTTTGTAAAACAAAATGCGCTGAAATGCAGCTTATTGAGTATTCCACACAAAGAAACGATCTAGCTGCTCCTTTGAAATGCATTCAACTCCACGTTCAGCGAGAACATCAGCGCCAAAGCAGTTTTCAGCTACCTTTGAAAACCAAGGTTCTGGCACGATTTACAACAATAAGTACATGTTAGCTATAGGGAAGAAACTCACAATGTGATACTGCTTCACAATTGAAAACCCGCTTCGAACGAAATCAAACATTTCTCACACAGTGTCTATAAAACACAATGCGCTGAAATGCAGCTTATTGAGTATTCCACACAAAGTAATGATCTAGCTGCTCCTTTGAAATGCAGACAACTCCCAATTCAGCGAGAACATCAGCGCCAATGCAGTTTTCAGCTACCTTTGAAATCCAGGTTCTGGCACCATTTACAACACGAAGTACATGTTAGCTATAGGGAAGAAACACAATGCGCTGAAATGCAGCTTATTGAGTATTCCGCACAAAGTAATGATCTAGCTGCTCCTTTGAAATGCAGACAACTCCACATTCAGCGAGAACATCAGAGCCAATGCAGTTTTCAGCTACCTTTGAAAACCAAGGTTCTGGCACTATTTACAACACTAAGTACTTGTTAGCTATAGGGAAGAAACACACTGCGTGGAAATGCAGCTAATACAGTATTCCGCACAAAGTAGTGATCTAGCTGCTCCTTTGAAATGCATTCAACTCCACGTTCAGCGAGAACATCAGCGCCAACGCAGTTTTCAGCTACCTTTGAAAACTAAGGTTCTGGTACCATTTACAACACGAAGTGCATGTTAGCTATAGGGAAGAAACTCCAAATGTGATACTGCTTCACAATTGAAAACGCGCTTTGAACGAAATCCCACATTTCTCACACAGCGTCTATAAAACACAATGCGCTGAAATGCAGCTTATTGAGTATTCCAGCACAAAGTAATGATCTAGCTGCTCCTTTGAAATGCAGACAACTCCACATTCAGCGAGAACATCAGCACAAACGCAGTTTTCAGCTACCTTTGAAAACCAAGGTTCTGGCACCATTTACAACACTAAGTACGGGATAGCTACAGGGAAGAAACTCAGAATGTGAAACTGCTTCACAATGGAAAACCCGCTTCGAACGAAATCCCACTATTCCCTCACATTCTCTATAAAACACATGCGCTGAAATGCAGCTTATTGAGTATTCCGCACAAAGTAATGATCTAGCTGCTCCTTTGAAATGCAGACAACTCCAAATCCAGCGAGAACATCAGAGCCAACGCAGTTTTCAGCTACCTTTGAAAACCAAAGTTCTGGCACTATTTACAACACTAAGTACTTGTTAGCTATAGGGAAGAAACACAATGCGTTGAAATGCAGCTAATAGAGTATTCTGCACAAAGTAGTGATCTAGCAGCTCCTTTGAAATGCATTCAACTCCACATTCAGCGAGAACATCACCGCCAACGCAGGTTTCAGCTACCTTTGAAAACCAAGGTTCTGGCATGTTAGCTATAGGGAAGAAACTCAGAATGTGAAACAGTTCACAATGGAAAACCCGCTTCGAACGAAATCAAACATTTCTCACACAGCGTTTGTAAAACAAAATGCGCTGAAATGCAGCTTATTGAGTATTCCACACAAAGTAATGATCTAGCTGCTCCTTTGAAATGCAGACAACTCCACATTCAGTGAGAACATCAGCGTAAACGCCGTTTTCAGCTACCTTTGAAAACCAAGGTTCTGGCACCATTTACAACACTAAGTACATGTTAGCTATAGGGAAGAAACTCAGAATGTGAAACTGCTTCACAATGCAAAACCCGGTTCGAACATAATCCCACATTTCTCACAGAGCGTCTATAAACACAATGCGCTGAAATGCAGCTTATTGAGTATTCCGCACAAAGTAATGATCTAGCTGCTCCTTTGAAATGCAGACAACTCCACGTTCAGCGAGAACATCAGCGCCAACGCAGTTTTCAGCTACCTTTGAAAACCAAGGTTCTGGCACCATTTACAACACGAAGTACATGTTAGCTATAGGGAAGAAACACAATGCGCTGAAATGCAGCTTATTGAGTATTCCGCACAAAGTAATGATCTAGCTGCTCCTTTGAAATGCAGACAACTCCACATTCAGCGAGAACATCAGAGCCAACGCAGTTTTCAGCTACCTTTGAAAACTAAGGTTCTGGCACTATTTACAACACTAAGTACTTGTTAGCTATAGGGAAGAAACACACTGCGTGGAAATGCAGCTAATAGAGTATTCCGCACAAAGTAGTGATCTAGCTGCTCCTTTGAAATGCATTCAATCCACGTTCAGCGAGAACATCAGCGCCAACGCAGGTTTCAGCTACCTTTGAAAACTAAGGTTCTGGCACCATTTACAACACGAAGTGCATGTTAGCTATAGGGAAGAAACTCCGAATGTGATACTGCTTCACAATTGAAAACCCGCTTTGAACGAAATCCCACATTTCTCACACAGCGTCTATAAAACACAATGCGCTGAAATGCAGCTTATTGAGTATTCCGCACAAAGTTATGATCTAGCTGCTCCTTTGAAATGCAGACAACTCCATATTCAGCGAGAACATCAGAGCCAACGCAGTTTTCAGCTACTTTTGAAAACTAAGGTTCTGGTATTATTTACAACACGTAAGTACTTGTTAGCTATAGGGAAGAAAACACAATGCGTTGAAATACAGCTAATAGAGTATTCCGCACAAAGTAGTGATGTAGCAGCTCCTTTGAAATGCATTCAACTCCACGTTCAGCGAGAACATCACCGCCAACGCAGGTTTCAGCTACCTGTGAAAACCAAGGTTCTGGCACGATTTACAACACGAAGTACATGTTAGCTATAGGGAAGAAACTCAGAATGTGAAACAGTTCACAATGGAAAACCCGCTTCGAACGAAATCCCACATTTCTCACACAGCGTTTGTAAAACAAAATGCGCTGAAATGCAGCTTATTGAGTATTCCGCACAAAGTAATGATCTAGCTGCTCCTTTGAAATGCATTCAACTCCATTTTCAGCGAGAACATCAGCACGAATGCAGTTTTCAGCTACCTTTGAAAACCAAGGTTCTGGCACCATTTACAACACGAAGTACATGTTAGGTATACGGAAGAAAAAGACAATGCGCTGAAATGCAGCTTATTGAGTATTCCACACAAAGTAATGATCTAGCAGCTCCTTTGAAATGCAGACAACTCCCATTCAGCGAGAACATCAGCACCAATGCAGTTTTCAGCTACCTTTGAAATCAAGGTTCTGGCACCATTTATAACACGAAGTCCATGTTAGCTATAGGGAAGAAACACAATGCGCTGAAATGCAGCTTATTGAGTATTCCGCACAAAGTAATGATCTAGTTGCTCCTTTGAAATGCAGACAACTCCACATTCAGCGAGAACATCAGCGCCAACGCAGTTTTCAGCTACCTTTGAAAACCAAGGTTCTGGCACCATTTACAACACTAAGTACGGGATAGCTACAGGGAAGAAACTCAGAATGTGAAACTGTTCACAATGTAAAACCTGCTTTGAACGAAATCCCACATTTGTCACACAGCGTCTATAAAACACAATGCGCTGAAATGCAGCTTATTGAGTATTCCGCACAAAGTAATGATCTAGCTGCTCCTTTGAATTGCAGACAACTCCACATTCAGCGAGAACATCAGAGCCAACGCAGTTTTCAGCTACCTTTGAAAACCAAGGTTCTGGCACTATTTACAACACTAAGTACATGTTAGCTATAGGGAAGAAACACAATGCGCTGAAATGCAGCTAATAGAGTATTCCGCACAAAGTAGTGATCTAGCTGCTCCTTTGAAATGCATTCAACTCCACGTTCAGTGAGAACATCAGAGCCAACGCAGTTTTCAGCTATCTTTGAAAACCAAGGTTCTGGCACGATTTACAACACGAAGTACATGTTAGGTATAGGGAAGAAACTCAAAATGTGAAACAGTTCACAATGGAAAACCCGCTTCGAAAGAAATCCCTCATTTCTCACACAGCGTCTATAAAACACAATGCGCTGAAATGCAGCTTATTGAGTATTCCACACAAAGTAATGATCTAGCTGCTCCTTTGAATTGCAGAAAACTCCACATTCAGTGAGATCATCAGAGCCAACGCAGTTTTCTGCTACCTTTGAAAACCAAGGTTCTGGCACGATTTACAACACGAAGTACATGTTAGGTATAGGGAAAAAAACAATGCGCTGAAATGCAGCTTATTGAGTATTCCGCACAAAGTAATGATCTAGCTGCTCCTTTGAAATGCATTCAACTCCATTTCAGCGAGAACATCAGCACAATGCAGTTTTCAGCTAACTTTGAAAACCAAGGTTCTGGCACTATTTACAACACTAAGTACATGTTAGCTATAGGGAAGAAACTCCGAATGTGATACTGCTTCACAATGAAAAAACCGCTTTGAACGAAATCAAACATTTCTCCCACAGCGTCTATAACAGACAGTGCGCTGAAATGCAGCTTATTGTGTATTCCGCACAAAGTAATGATCTGGCTGCTCCTTTGAAATGCAGACAACTCCACATTCAGCGAGAACATCAGCACCAACGCAGTTTTCAGCTACCTTTGAAAACCAAGGTTCTGGCACCATTTACAACACGAAGTACATGTTAGCTATAGGGAAGAAACTCAGAATGTGGAAACAGTTCACAATGGAAAACCCGCTTCGAACGAAATCCCACATTTCTCACACAGTGTCTATAAAACACAATGCGCTGAAATGCAGCTTATTGAGTATTCCACACAAAGTAATGATCTAGCTGCTCCTTTGAAATGCAGACAACTCCACATTCAGAGAGAACATCAGCGCCAACGCAGTTTTCAGCTACCTTTGAAAACCAGGTTTCTGGCAACATTTACAACACGACGTAAATGTTAGCTATAGGGCAGAAAAACACAATGCGCTGAAATGCAGCTTATTGAGTATTCCACACAAAGTAATGATCTAGCTGCTCCTTTGAAATGCAGACAACTCCACATTCAGCGAGAACATCAGCGCCAACGCAGTTTTCAGCTACCTTTGCAAACTAAGGTTCTGGCACTATTTACAACACGAAGTACATGTTAGCTATAGGGAAGAAACACAATGCGCTGAAATGCAGCTTATTGAGTATTCCGCACAAAGTAATGATCTAGCTGCTCCTTTGAAATGCAGACAACTCCACATTCAGCGAGAACATCAGAGCCAACGCAGTTTTCAGCTACCTTTGAAAACTAAGGTTCTGGCACTATTTACAACACTAAGTACTTGTTAGCTATAGGGAAGAAACACACTGCGTGGAAATGCAGCTATTAGAGTATTCCGCACAAAGTAGTGATCTAGCTGCTCCTTTGAAATGCATTCAACTCCACGTTCAGCGAGAACATCAGCGCCAACGCAGGTTTCAGCTACCTTTGAAAACTAAGGTTCTGGCACCATTTACAACACGAAGTGCATGTTAGCTATAGGGAAGAAACTCAGAATGTGATACTGCTTCACAATTGAAAACCCGCTTTGAACGAAATCCCACATTTCTCACACAGCGTCTATAAAACACAATGCGCTGAAATGCAGCTTATTGAGTATTCCGCACAAAGTAATGATCTAGCTGCTCCTTTGAATTGCAGACAACTCCACATTCAGCGAGAACATCAGAGCCAACGCAGTTTTCAGCTACCTTTGAAAACCAAGGTTCTGGCACTATTTACAACACTAAGTACTTGTTAGCTATAGGGAAGAAACACAATGCGTTGAAATGCAGCTAATAGAGTATTCTGCACAAAGTAGTGATCTAGCTGCTCCTTTGAAATGCATTCAACTCCACGTTCAGCGAGAACATCACCGCCAACGCAGTTTTCAGCTACCTTTGAAAACCAAGGTTCTGGCACCATGTTAGCTATAGGGAAGAAACTCAGAATGTGAAACAGTTCACAATGGAAAACCCGCTTGAACGAAATCCCACATTTCTCACACAGCGTTTGTAAAACAAAATGCGCTGAAATGCAGCTTATTGAGTATTCCACACAAAGTAATGATCTAGCTGCTCCTTTGAAATGCAGACAACTCCACATTCAGCGAGAACATCAGAGCCAACGCAGTTTTCAGCTACCTTTGAAAACCAAGGTTCTGGCACGATTTACAACACGAAGTACATGTTAGCTATAGGGAAGAAACACAATGCGCTGAAATGCAGCTTATTGAGTATTCCGCACAAAGTAATGATCTAGCTGCTCCTTTGAAATGCAGACAACTCCACATTCAGCGAGAACATCAGAGCCAACGCAGTTTTCAGCTACCTTTGAAAACCAAGGTTCTGGCACTATTTACAACACTAAGTACTTGTTAGCTATAGGGAAGAAACACACTGCGTGGAAATGCAGCTAATAGAGTATTCCGCACAAAGTAATGATCTAGCTGCTCCTTTGAAATGCATTCAATCCACGTTCAGCGAGAACATCAGCGCCAACGCAGTTTTCAGCTACCTTTGAAAACCAAGGTTCTGGCACCATTTACAACACGAAGTACATGTTAGCTCAAGGGAAGAAACTCAGAATGTGATACTGCTTCACAATGGAAAACCCGCTTCGAACGAAATCCCACATTTCTCCCACAGCATCTATAACACACAATGCGCTGAAATGCAGCTTATTGTGTATTCCGCACAAAGTAATGATCTAGCTGCTCCTTTGAAATGCAGACAACTCCACATTCAGCGAGAACATCAGCACCAACGCAGTTTTCAGCTACCTTTGAAAACCAAGGTTCTGGCACCATTTACAACACGAAGTACATGTTAGCTATAGGGAAGAAACTCAGAATGTGAAACTGCTTCACAATGGAAAACCCGCTTCGAACGAAATCCCACATTTCTCACACAGTGTCTATAAAACACAATGCGCTGAAATGCAGCTTATTGAGTATTCCACACAAAGTAATGATCTAGCTGCTCCTTTGAAATGCAGACAACTCCACATTCAGCGAGAACATCAGCGCCAACGCAGTTTTCAGCTACCTTTGAAAACCAAGGTTCTGGCACCATTTACAACACGAAGTACATGTTAGCTATAGGGAAGAAAAACACAATGCGCTGAAATGCAGCTTATTGAGTATTCCACACAAAGTAATGATCTAGCTGCTCCTTTGAAATGCAGACAACTCCACGTTCAGCGAGAACATCAGCACCAACGCAGTTTTCAGCTACCTTTGAAAACCAAGGTTCTGGCACTATTTACAACACGAAGTACATGTTAGCTATAGGGAAGAAACACAATGCGCTGAAATGCAGCTTATTGAGTATTCCGCACAAAGTAATGATCTAGCTGCTCCTTTGAAATGCAGACAACTCCCAATTCAGCGAGAACATCAGAGCCAACGCAGCTTTCAGCTACATTTGAAAACTAAGGTTCTGGCACCATTTACAACACGAAGTACATGTTAGCTATAGGGAAGAAACACAATGCGTTGAAATGCAGCTTAGAGAGTATTCCGCACAAAGTAATGATCTAGCTGCTCCTTTGAAATGCATTCAACTCCACGTTCAGTGAGAACATCAGAGCCAACGCAGGTTTCAGCTACCTTTGAAAACCAAGGTTCTGGCACCATTTACAACACGAAGTACATGTTAGCTATAGGGAAGAAACTCAGAATGTGATACTGCTTCACAATGGAAAACCCGCTTCGAACGAAATCCCACATTTCTCACACAGTGTCTATAAAACACAATGCGCTGAAATGCAGCTTATTGAGTATTCCGCACAAAGTAATGATCTAGCTGCTCCTTTGAAATGCAGACAACTCCACGTTCAGCGAGAACATCAGCGCCAACGCAGTTTTCAGCTACCTTTGAAAACCAAGGTTCTGGCACCATTTACAACACGAAGTACATGTTAGCTATAGGAAGAAAAAGACAATGCGCTGAAATGCAGCTTATTGAGTATTCCACACAAAGTAACGATCTAGCAGCTCCTTTGAAATGCAGACAACTCCAATTCAGCGAGAACATCAGCACCAATGCAGTTTTCAGCTACCTTTGAAATCCAGGTTCTGGCACCATTTACAACACGAAGTACATGTTAGCTATAGGGAAGAAACTCAGAATGTGAAACAGTTCACAATGAAAACCCGCTTCGAACGAAATCCACATTTCTCACACAGTGTCTATAAAACACAATGCGCTGAAATGCAGCTTATTGAGTATTCCGCACAAAGTAATGATCTAGCTGCTCCTTTGAAATGCAGACAACTCCACGTTCAGCGAGAACATCAGCGCCAACGCAGTTTTCAGCTACCTTTGAAAACCAAGGTTCTGGCACAATTTACAACACGAAGTACATGTTAGCTATAGGGAAGAAAACACAATGCGCTGAAATGCAGCTTATTGAGTATTCCGCACAAAGTAATGATCTAGCTGCTCCTTTGAAATGCAGACAACTCCACGTTCAGCGAGAACATCAGCAGCCAACGCAGTTTTCAGCTACCTTTGAAAACCAAGGTTCTGGCACATTTACAACACGAAGTACATGTTAGCTATAGGGAAGAAACACAATGCGCTGAAATGCAGCTTATTGAGTATTCCGCACAAAGTAATGATCTAGCTGCTCCTTTGAAATGCATTCAACTCCACGTTCAGCGAGAACATCAGCGCCAACGCAGTTTTCAGCTACCTTTGAAAACCAAGGTTCTGGCACTATTTACAACACGAAGTGCATGTTAGCTATAGGGAAGAAACTCAGAATGTGATACTGGTTCACAATGGAAAACCCGCTTCGAACGAAATCCCACATTTCTAACATGGCGACTGTAAAACACAATGCGCTAAAATGCAGCTTATTGAGTATTCCGCACAAAGTAATGATCTAGCTGCTCCTTTGAAATGCAGACAACTCCACATTCAGCGAGAACATCAGCGCCAACGCAGTTTTCAGCTACCTTTGAAAACCAAGGTTCTGGCACCATTTACAACACTAAGTACATGTTAGCTATAGGGAAGAAACTCAGAATGTGAAACGTTCACAATGAAAACCGCTTGAACGAAATCCCACATTTCTCACACAGTGTCTATAAAACAAAATGCGCTGAAATGCAGCTTATTGAGTATTCCGCACAAAGTAATGATCTAGCTGCTCCTTTGAAATGCAGACAACTCCACATTCAGTGAGAACATCAGAGCCAACGCAGTTTTCAGCTACCTTTGAAAACCAAGGTTCTGGCACTATTTACAACACTAAGTACTTGTTAGCTATAGGGAAGAAAACACAATGCGTGGAAATGCAGCTATATATGAGTATTCCACACAAAGTAATGATCTAGCTGCTCCTTTGAAATGCAGACAACCCCACGTTCAGCGAGAACATCAGCGCCAAAGCAGTTTTCTGCTACCTTTGAAAACTAAGGTTCTGGCACCATTTACAACACGAAGTACATGTTAGCTATAGGGAAGAAACTCAGAATGTGAAACTGCTTCACAATGGAAAACCCGCTTCGAACGAAATCCCACATTTCTCCCACAGCGTCTATAACACACAATGCGCTGAAATGCAGCTTATTGTGTATTCCGCACAAAGTAATGATCTGGCTGCTCCTTTGAAATGCAGACAACTCCACATTCAGCGAGAACATCAGCACCAACGCAGTTTTCAGCTACCTTTGAAAACCAAGGTTCTGGCACCATTTACAACACGAAGTACATGTTAGCTATAGGGAAGAAACTCAGAATGTGAAACTGCTTCACAATGGAAAACCCGCTTTGAACGAAATCCAACATTTCTCACACAGTGTCTATAAAACACAATGCGCTGAAATGCAGCTTATTGAGTATTCCGCACAAAGTAATGATCTAGCTGCTCCTTTGAAATGCAGACAACTCCACGTTCAGCGAGAACATCAGCGCAAACGCGGTTTTCAGCAACGTTTGAAAACCAAGGTTCTGGCACCATTTACAACACGAAGTGCATGTTAGCTATAGGGAAGAAAAACACAATGCGCTGAAATGCAGCTTATTGAGTATTCCGCACAAAGTAATGATCTAGCTGCTCCTTTGAAATGCAGATAACTCCACGTTCAGCGAGAACATCAGCGCCAACGCAGTTTTCAGCTACCTTTGAAAACCAAGGTTCTGGCACCATTTACAACACTAAGTACATGTTAGCTATAGGGAAGAAACTCAGAATGTGAAACAGTTCACAATGGAAAACCCGGTTCGAACGAAATCAAACATTTCTCACACAGTGTCTATAAAACACAATGCGCTGAAATGCAGCTTATTGAGTATTCCGCACAAAGTAATGATCTAGCTGCTCCTTTGAAATGCAGACAACTCCACGTTCAGCGAGAACATCAGCGCCAACGCAGTTTTCAGCTACCTTTGAAAACCAAGGTTCTGGCACCATTTACAACACGAAGTACATGTTAGCTATAGGGAAGAAACTCAGAATGTGAAACTGCTTCACAATGGAAAACCCGCTTCGAACGAAATCAAACATTTCTCACACAGTTTCTCTAAAACGCATTGTGCTGAAATGCAGCTTATTGAGTATTTCGCACAAAGTAATGATCTAGCTGCTCCTTTGAAATGCAGACAACTCCACGTTCAGCGAGAAATTCAGCACCAACGCAGTTTTCAGCTACCTTTGAAAACCAAGGTTCTGGCACCATTTACAACACGAAGTACATGTTAGCTATAGGGAAGAAACTCAGAATGTGATACTGCTTCACTATGGAAAACCCGGTTCGAACGAAATCAAACATTTCTCACACAGTGTCTATAAAACACAATGCGCTGAAATGCAGCTTATTGAGTATTCCTCACAAAGTAATGATCTAGCTGCTCCTTTGAAATGCAGACAACTCCACGTTCAGCGAGAACATCAGAGCCAACGCAGTTTTCAGCTACCTTTGAAAACCAAGGTTCTGGCACTATTTACAACACGAAGTACATGTTAGCTATAGGGAAGAAAACACAATGCGCTGAAATGCAGCTTATTGAGTATTCCGCACAAAGTAATGATCTAGCTGCTCCTTTGAAATGCAGACAACTCCACGTTCAGCGAGAACATCAGCGCCAACGCAGTTTTCAGCTACCTTTGAAAACCAAGGTTCTGGCACCATTTACAACACGAAGCACATGTTAGCTATAGGGAAGAAACTCAGAATGTGAAACAGTTCACAATGGAAAACCCGGTTCGAACGAAATCCCACATTTCTCACACAGTGTCTATAAAACACAATGCGCTGAAATGCAGCTTATTGAGTATTCCACACAAAGTAATGATCTAGCTGCTCCTTTGAAATGCAGTCAACTCCACGTTCAGCGAGAACATCAACACCAACGCAGTTTTCAGCTACCTTTGAAAACCAAGGTTCTGGCACCATTTACAACACTAAGAACATGTTAGCTATAGGGAAGAAACTCAGAATGTGAAACTGCTTCACAATGGAAAACCCGCTTCGAACGAAATCCAACATTTCTCACACATGTCTATAAAACACAATGCGCTGAAAT
Organism: Ochotona curzoniae; assembly: GCF_017591425.1. Classification (NCBI taxonomy): domain Eukaryota; kingdom Metazoa; phylum Chordata; class Mammalia; order Lagomorpha; family Ochotonidae; genus Ochotona; species Ochotona curzoniae. The sequence continues at coordinate 242,702 of NW_024467092.1, forward strand.
GCAGCTTATTGAGTATTCCGCACAAAGTAATGATCTAGCTGCTCCTTTGAAATGCAGACAACTCCACGTTCAGCGAGAACATCAGAGCCAACGCAGTTTTCAGCTACCTTTGAAAACCAAGGTTCTGGCACCATTTACAACACTAAGTACATGTTAGCTATAGGGAAGAAACACAATGCGCTGAAATGCAGCTTATTGAGTATTCCACACAAAGTAGTGATCTAGCTGCTCCTTTGAAATGCAGACAACTCCACATTCAGCGAGAACATCAGCGCCAACGCAGTTTTCAGCTACCTTTGAAAACCAAGGTTCTGGCACTATTTACAACACTAAGTACATGTTAGCTATAGGGAAGAAAAACACAATGCGCTGAAATGCAGCTTATTGAGTATTCCGCACAAAGTAATGATCTAGCTGCTCCTTTGAAATGCATTCAACTCCACGTTCAGCGAGAACATCAGCGCCAACGCAGTTTTCAGCTACCTTTGAAAACTAAGGTTCTGGCACTATTTACAACACTAAGTACATGTTAGCTATAGGGAAGAAACTCAGAATGTGAAACAGTTCACAATGGAAAACCCGCTTCGAACGAAATCAAACATTTCTCCCACAGCGTCTATAACACACAATGCGCTGAAATGCAGCTTATTGAGTATTCCGCACAAAGTAATGATCTAGCTGCTCCTTTGAAATGCAGACAACTCCACGTTCAGTGAGAACATCAGCGCAAACGCAGTTTTCAGCTACCTTTGAAAACCAAGGTTCTGGCACTATTTACAACACTAAGTACATGTTAGCTATAGGGAAGAAACTCAGAATGTGATACTGCTTCACAATGGAAAACCCGCTTCGAACGAAATCCCACATTTCTCACACAGCGTCTGTAAACACAGTGCGCTGAAATGCAGCTTATTGAGTATTCCGCACAAAGTAATGATCTAGCTGCTCCTTTGAAATGCAGACAACTCCACATTCAGCGAGAACATCAGAGCCAACGCAGTTTTCAGCTACCTTTGAAAACCAAGGTTCTGGCACCATTTACAACACGAAGTACATGTTAGCTATAGGGAAGAAACACAATGCGTGGAAATGCAGCTAATACAGTATTCCGCACAAAGTAGTGATCTAGCTGCTCCTTTGAAATGCAGACAACTCCACATTCAGCTAGAACATCAGCGCCAACACAGTTTTCAGCTACCTTTGAAAACCAAGGTTCTGGCACTCTTTACAACACTAAGTACATGTTAGCTATAGGAAAGAAAAACACAATGCGCTGAAATGCAGCTTATTGAGTATTCCGCACAAAGTAATGATCTAGCTGCTCCTTTGAAATGCAGACAACTCCACGTACAGCGAGAACATCAGAGCCAACGTAGTTTTCAGCTAACTTTGAAAACCAAGGTTCTGGCACTATTTACAACACGAAGTGCATGTTAGCTATAGGGAATAAAAACACAATGCGCTGAAATGCAGCTTATTGAGTATTCCGCACAAAGTAATGATCTAGCTGCTCCTTTGAAATGCAGAAAACTCCACGTTCAGCGAGAACATCAGCGCAAACGCAGTTTTCAGCTAACATTGAAATCCAAGTTTCTGGCACCATTTACTACACGAAGTACATGTTAGCTATAGGGAAGAAAAACACAATGCTCTGAAATGCAGCTTTTTGAGTATTCCACACAAAGTAATGATCTAGCTGCTCCTTTGAAATGCAGACAACTCCACGTTCATCGAGTACATCAGCGCCAATGCAGTTTTCAGCTACCTTTGAAAACCAAGGTTCTGGCACCATTTACAACACGAAATACATGTTAGCTATAGGGGAGAAACTCAGAATGTGATACTGCTTCACAATGGAAAACCCGCTTCGAACGAAATCAAACATTTCTCACACATTGTCTATAAAACACAATGCGCTGAAATGCAGCTTATTGAGTATTCCGCACAAAGTAATGATCTAGCTGCTCCTTTGAAATGCAGACAACTCCACGTTCACCGAGAACATCAGAGCCAATGCAGTTTTCAGCTAACTTTGAAAACCAAGGTTCTGGCACCATTTACAACACGAAGTACATGTTAGCTATAGGGAAGAAACACAATGCGCTGAAATGCAGCTTAGAGAGTATTCCACACAAAGTAATGATCTAGATGCTCCTTTGAAATGCAGATAATTCCACGTTCAACGAGAACATCAGCGCAAACGCAGTTTTCAGCTAGCTTTGAAAACCAAGGTTCTGGCACAATTTACAACACGAAGTACATGTTAGGTATAGGGAAGAAACTCAGAATGTGAAACAGTTCACAATGGAAAACCCGCTTCGAACGAAATCCCTCATTTCTCACACAGCGTCTGTAAAACACAGTGCGCTGAAATGCAGCTTATTGAGTATTCCGCACAAAGTAATGATCTAGCTGCTCCTTTCAAATGCATTCAACTCCACGTTCAGCGAGAACATCAGGTCCCACGCAGTTTTCAGCTAGCTTTGAAAACCAAGATTCTGGCACAATTTACAACACTAAGCACATGTTAGCTATAGCGAAGAAACTCAGAATGTGAAACAGTTCACAATGGAAAACCTGGTTCGAAGGAAATCAAACATTTCTCACACTGTCTATAAAACACAATGCGCTGAAATGCAGCTTATTGAGTATTCCACACAAAGTAATGATCTAGCTGCTCCTTTCAAATGCATTCAACTCCACGTTCAGCGAGAACATCAGCGCCAATGCTGTTTTCAGCTACCTTTGAAAACTAAGGTTCTGGCACCATTTACAACACGACGTAAATGTTAGCTATAGGGAAGAAAAACACAATGCGCTGAAATGCAGCTTATTGAGTATTCCACACAAAGTAATGATCTAGCTGCTCCTTTCAAATGCATTCAACTCCACGTTCAGCGAGAACATCAGGTCCCACGCAGTTTTCAGCTACCTTTGAAAACTAAGGTTCTGGTACTCTTTACAACACGAAGTGCATGTTAGCTATAGGGAAGAAACACAGAATGTGATACTTCATCACAATGGAAAACCCGTTTCAAATGAAATCCCACATTTCTCACAGAGCGTCTATAAAACACAATGCGCTGAAATGCAGCTTATTGAGTATTCCGCACAAAGTAATGATCTAGCTCTCCTTTGAAATGCATTGAACTCCACGTTCAGTGAGAATATCAGAGCCAACGCAGTTTTCTGCTACCTTTGAAAACCAAGGTTCTGGCAACATTTACAACACGACGTAAATGTTAGCTATATGGAAGAAAAACACAATGCGCTGAAATGCAGCTTATTGAGTATTCCACACAAAGTAATGATCTAGCTTCTCCTTTGAAATGGATTCAACTCCACGTTCAGTGAGAACAGCAGAGCCAACGCAGTTTTCAGCTACCTTTGAAAACTAAGGTTCTGGCACTATTTACAACACGAAGTGCATGTTAGCTATAGGGAAGAAACTCAGAGTGTGATACTGCTTCACAATTCAAAACCCGCTTCGAACGAAATCAAACATTTCTCACACAGAGCGTCTATAAAACACAATGCGCTGAAATGCAGCTTATTGAGTATTCCACACAAAGTAATGATCTAACTGCTCCTTTGAAATGCAGACAACTCCACGTTCAGCGAGAACATCAGCGCAAACACAGTTTTCAGCTACCTTTGAAAACCAAAGTTCTGGCACGATTTACAACACTAAGAACATGTTAGCTATAGGGAAGAAACTCAGAATGTGAAACAGTTCACAATGGAAAACCCGGTTCGAACAAAATCCCACATTTCTCACAGAGCGTCTATAAAACACAATGCGCTGAAATGCAGCTTATTAGGTATTCCGCACAAAGTAATGATCTAGCTGCTCCTTTGAAATGTATACAACTCCACGTTCAGTGAGAATATCAGAGCCAACGCAGTTTTCAGCTACCTTTGAAAACCAAGGTTCTGGCACCATTTACAACACGAAGTACATGTTAGCTATAGGGAAGAAACACAATGCGCTGAAATGCAGCTTAGAGAGTATTCTGCACAAAGTAATGATCTAGCTGCTCCTTTGAAATGCAGACAACTCCACGTTCAGCGAGAACATCAGCGCCAATGCAGTTTTCAGCTACATTTGAAATCCAGGGTTCTGGCAACATTTACAACACGAAGTAAATGTTAGCTATAGGGAACAAGCACAATGCACTGAAATGCAGCTTATTGAGTATTCCGCACAAAGTAATGATCTTCCTGCTCCTTTGAAATGCATTCAACTCCATGTTCAGCGAGAACATCAGCACCAATGCAGTTTTCAGCTACCTTTGAAAACTAAGGTTCTGGCACTATTTAGAACACGAACTGCATGTTAGCTATAGGGAAGAAACTCAGAATATGATACTGCTTCACAATGGAAAACCAGCTTCCAACGAAATCCCACAATTCTCACAGAGCATCTATGAAACACAATGCGCTGAAATGCAGCTTATTGAGTATTCCGCACAAAGTAATGATCTAGCTGCTCCTTTGAAATGCAGACAACTCCACATTCAGCGAGAACATCAGAGCCAACGCAGTTTTCAGCTACCTTTGAAAACCAAGGTTCTGGCACTATTTACAACACTAAGTACTTGTTAGCTATAGGGAAGAAACACAATGCGTGGAAATGCAGCTAATAGAGTATTCCGCACAAAGTAGTGATCTAGCTGCTCCTTTGAAATGCAGACAACTCCACATTCAGCTAGAACATCAGCGCCAACGCAGTTTTCAGCTACCTTTGAAAACCAAGGTTCTGGCACTATTTACAACACTAAGTACATGTTAGCTATAGGGAAGAAAAACACAATGCGCTGAAATGCAGCTTATTGAGTATTCCGCACAAAGTAATGATCTAGCTGCTCCTTTGAAATGCAGATTATTGCACGTTCAACGAGAACATCAGCACCGACGCAGTTTTCAGCTACCTTTGAAAACCAAGGTTCTGGATCCATTTACAACACTAAGTACATGTTAGCTATAGGGAAGAAACTCAGAATGTCAAACAGTTCACAATGGAAAACCCGGTTCGAACGAAATCAAACATTTCTCACACAGTGTCTATAAAACACAATGCGCTGAAATGCAGCTTATTGAGTATTCCGCACAAAGTAATGTTCTTGCTGCTCCTTTGAAATGCAGACAACTCCACTTTCAGTGAGAATATCAGAGCCAACGCAGTTTTCAGCTACCTTTGAAAACCAAGGTTCTGGCACTATTTACAACACTAAGTACATGTTAGCTATAGGAAGAAAACTCAGAATGTGAAACAGTTCACAATGGAAAACCCGCTTCCAACGAAATCAAACATTTCTCCCACAGCGTCTATAACACACAATGCGCTGAAATGCAGTTTATTGTGTATTTCGCACAAAGTAATGATCTGGCTGCTCCTTTGAAATGCAGACAACTCCACATTCAGCGAGAAATTCAGCACCAACGCAGTTTTCTGCTACCTTTGAAAACCAAGGTTCTGGCACCATTTACAACACGAAGTACATGTTAGCTATAGGGAAGAAAGTCAGAATGTGATACTGCTTCACTATGGAAAACCCGGTTCGAACCAAATCAAACATTTCTCACACAGTGTCTATAAAACACAATGCGCTGAAATGCAGCTTATTGAGTATTCCGCACAAAGTAATGATCTAGCTGCTCCTTTGAAATGCAGACAACTCCACGTACAGCGAGAACATCAGAGCCAACGTAGTTTTCAGCTAACTTTGAAAACCAAGGTTCTGGCACTATTTACAACACGAAGTGCATGTTAGCTATAGGGAATAAAAACACAATGCGCTGAAATGCAGCTTATTGAGTATTCCGCACAAAGTAATGATCTAGCTGCTCCTTTGAAATGCAGACAACTCCACGTTCAGCGAGAACATCAGCGCAAACGCAGTTTTCAGCTAACATTGAAATCCAAGTTTCTGGCACCATTTACTACACGAAGTACAGGTTAGCTATAGGGAAGAAAAACACAATGCTCTGAAATGCAGCTTTTTGAGTATTCCACACAAAGTAATGATCTAGCTGCTCCTTTGAAATGCAGACAACTCCACGTTCATCGAGTACATCAGCGCCAATGCAGTTTTCAGCTACCTTTGAAAACCAAGGTTCTGGCACCATTTACAACACGAAATACATGTTAGCTATAGGGGAGAAACTCAGAATGTGATACTGCTTCACAATGGAAAACCCGCTTCGAACGAAATCAAACATTTCTCACACATTGTCTATAAAACACAATGCGCTGAAATGCAGCTTATTGTGTATTTCGCACAAAGTAATGATCTAGCTGCTCCTTTGAAATGCAGACAACTCCACGTTCACCGAGAACATCAGAGCCAATGCAGTTTTCAGCTAACTTTGAAAACCAAGGTTCTGGCACCATTTACAACACGAAGTACATGTTAGCTATAGGGAAGAAACACAATGCGCTGAAATGCAGCTTAGAGAGTATTCCACACAAAGTAATGATCTAGATGCTCCTTTGAATTGCAGATAATTCCACGTTCAACGAGAACATCAGCGCAAACGCAGTTTTCAGCTAGCTTTGAAAACCAAGGTTCTGGCACAATGTACAACACGAAGTACATGTTAGCTATTGGGAAGAAACTCAGAATGTGAAACAGTTCACAATGGAAAACCCGCTTCGAACGAAATCCCACATTTTTCACACAGCGTTTGTAAAACAAAATGCGCTGAAATGCAGCTTATTGTGTATTCCACACAAAGAAATGATGTAGCTGCTCCTTTGAAATGCATTGAACTCCACGTTCAGTGAGAACATCAGAGCCAACGCAGTTTTCAGCTAACATTGAAAACCAAGGTTCTGGCACCATTTACAACACTAAGCACATGTTAGCTATAGCGAAGAAACTCAGAATGGGAAACAGTTCACAATGGAAAACCTGGTTCGAACGAAATCAAACATTTCTCACACTGTCTATAAAACACAATGCGCTGAAATGCAGCTTATGGAGTATTCCACACAAAGTAATGATCTAGCTGCTCCTTTGAAATGCAGACAACTCCCAATTCAGCGAGAACATCAGCGCCAATACCGTTTTCAGCTACCTTTGAAAACTAAGGTTCTGGCACCATTTACAACACGAAGTACATGTTAGCTATAGGGAACAAACACAATGCGCTGAAATGCAGCTTATTGAGTATTCCACACAAAGTAATGATGTACCTGCTCCTTTCAAATGCATTCAACTCCACGTTCAGCGAGAACATCAGGTCCCACGCAGTTTTCAGCTACCTTTTAAAACTAAGGTTCTGGTACTATTTACAACACGAAGTGCATGTTAGCTATAGGGAAGAAACTCAGAATGTGATACTGCTTCACAATGAAAAACCTGTTTCAAATGAAATCCCACATTTCTCAAAGAGCATCTATAAAACAATGCGCTGAAACGCAGCTTATTGAGTATTCCACACAAAGTAATGATCTAGCTCTCCTTTGAAATGCATTGAACTCCACGTTCAGTGAGAATATCAGAGCCAACGCAGTTTTCAGCTACCTTTGAAAACCAAGGTTCTGGCAACATTTACAACACGACGTAAATGTTAGCTATATGGAAGAAAAACACAATGCGCTGAAATGCAGCTTATTGAGTATTCCACACAAAGAAACGATCTAGCTGCTCCTTTGAATTGCATTCAACTCCACGTTCAGTGAGAACATCAGCGCCAACGCAGGTTTCAGCTACCTTTGAAAACTAAGGTTCTGGCACTATTTACAACACGAAGTGCATGTTAGCTATAGGGAAGAAACTCAGAGTGTGATACTGCTTCACAATTCAAAACCCGCTTCGAACGAAATCAAACATTTCTCACACAGAGCGTCTATAAAACACAATGCGCTGAAATGCAGCTTATTGAGTATTCCACACAAAGTAATGATCTAACTGCTCCTTTGAAATGCAGACAACTCCACGTTCAGCGAGAACATCAGCACGAATGCAGTTTTCAGCTACCTTTGAAAACCAAAGTTCTGGCACGAATTACAACACTAAGAACATGTTAGCTACAGGGAAGAAACTCAGAATGTGAAACAGTTCACAATGGAAAACCCGGTTCGAACAAAATCCCACATTTCTCACAGAGCGTCTATAAAACACAATGCGCTGAAATGCAGCTTATTGAGTATTCCGCACAAAGTAATGATCTAGCTGCTCCTTTGAAATGTATACAACTCCACGTTCAGTGAGAACATCAGAGCCAACGCAGTTTTCAGCTACCTTTGAAAACCAAGGTTCTGGCACCATTTACAACACGAAGTACATGTTAGCTATAGGGAAGAAACACAATGCGCTGAAATGCAGCTTAGAGAGTATTCTGCACAAAGTAATGATCTAGCTGCTCCTTTGAAATGCAGACAACTCCACGTTCACCGAGAACATCAGCGCCAATGCAGTTTTCAGCTACATTTGAAATCCAGGGTTCTGGCAACATTTACAACACGAAGTAAATGTTAGCTATAGGGAACAAGCACAATGCACTGAAATGCAGCTTATTGAGTATTCCGCACAAAGTAATGATCTTCCTGCTCCTTTGAAATGCATTCAACTCCATGTTCAGCGAGAACATCAGCACCAATGCATTATTCAGCTACCTTTGAAAACTAAGGTTCTGGCACTATTTAGAACACGAACTGCATGTTAGCTATAGGGAAGAAAGTCAGAATATGATACTGCTTCACAATGGAAAACCAGCTTCCAACGAAATCCCACAATTCTCACAGAGCATCTATGAAACACAATGCGCTGAAATGCAGCTTATTGAGTATTCCGCACAAAGTAATGATCTAGCTGCTCCTTTGAAATGCAGACAACTCCACATTCAGCGAGAACATCAGAGCCAACGCAGTTTTCAGCTACCTTTGAAAACCAAGGTTCTGGCAATATTTACAACACTAAGTACTTGTTAGCTATAGGGAAGAAACACAATGCGTGGAAATGCAGCTAATAGAGTATTCCGCACAAAGTAGTGATCTAGCTGCTCCTTTGAAATGCAGACAACTCCACATTCAGCTAGAACATCAGCGCCAACGCAGTTTTCAGCTACCTTTGAAAACCAAAGTTCTGGCACTATTTACAACACGAAGTGCATGTTAGCTATAGGGAAGAAAAACACAATGCTCTGAAATGCAGCTTATTGAGTATTCCGCACAAAGTAATGATCTAGCTGCTCCTTTGAAATGCAGATTATTGCACGTTCAACGAGAACATCAGCACCGACGCAGTTTTCAGCTACCTTTGAAAACCAAGGTTCTGGATCCATTTACAACACTAAGTACATGTTAGCTATAGGGAAGAAACTCAGAATGTCAAACAGTTCACAATGGAAAACCCGGTTCGAACGAAATCAAACATTTCTCACACAGTGTCTATAAAACACAATGCGCTGAAATGCAGCTTATTGAGTATTCCGCACAAAGTAATGTTCTTGCTGCTCCTTTGAAATGCAGACAACTCCACTTTCAGTGAGAATATCAGAGCCAACGCAGTTTTCAGCTACCTTTGAAAACCAAGGTTCTGGCACTATTTACAACACTAAGTACATGTTAGCTATAAGGAAGAAAAACTCAGAATGTGAAACAGTTCACAATGGAAAACCCGCTTCCAACGAAATCAAACATTTCTCCCACAGCGTCTATAACACACAATGCGCTGAAATGCAGTTTATTGTGTATTTCGCACAAAGTAATGATCTGGCTGCTCCTTTGAAATGCAGACAACTCCACATTCAGCGAGAAATTCAGCACCAACGCAGTTTTCTGCTACCTTTGAAAACCAAGGTTCTGGCACCATTTACAACACGAAGTACATGTTAGCTATAGGGAAGAAACTCAGAATGTGATACTGCTTCACTATGGAAAACCCGGTTCGAACCAAATCAAACATTTCTCACACAGTGTCTATAAAACACAATGCGCTGAAATGCAGCTTATTGAGTATTCCGCACAAAGTAATGTTCTAGCTGCTCCTTTGAAATGCAGACAACTCCACGTACAGCGAGAACATCAGAGCCAACGTAGTTTTCAGCTAACTTTGAAAACCAAGGTTCTGGCACTATTTACAACACGAAGTGCATGTTAGCTATAGGGAATAAAAACACAATGCGCTGAAATGCAGCTTATTGAGTATTCCGCACAAAGTAATGATCTAGCTGCTCCTTTGAAATGCAGACAACTCCACGTTCAGTGAGAACATCAGCGCAAACGCAGTTTTCAGCTACCTTTGAAAACCAAGGTTCTGGCACCATTTACAACACGAAGCACATATTAGCTATAAGGAAGAAAAACTCAGAATGTGAAACAGTTCACAATGGAAAACCCGGTTCGAACGAAATCAAACATTTCTCACACAGTGTCTATAAAACACAATGCGCTGAAATGCAGCTTGAGTATTCCACACACAGTAATGATCTAGCTGCTCCTTTGAAATGCAGACAAATCCACGTTCAGCGAGAAAATCAGCACCAACGCAGTTTTCAGCTAACATTGAAAACTAAGGTTCTGGCACCATTTAAAACACGAAATACATGTTAGCTATAGTTAAGAAACTCAGAATGTGATACTGCTTCACAATGGAAAACCCGCTTCGAACGAAATCAAACATTTCTCACACATTGTCTATAAAACACAATGCGCTGAAAGGCAGCTTATTGTGTATTCCGCACAAAGTAATGTTCTAGCTTCTCCTTTGAAATGCAGACAACTCCACGTTCAGCGCAAAATTCAGCGCCAACGCAGTTTTCAGCTACCTTTGAAAACCAAGGTTCTGGCACCATTTACAACACAAAGTGCATGTTAGCTATAGGGAAGAAACACAATGCGCTGAAATGCAGCTTATTGAGTATTCCACACAAAGTAGTGATCTAGCAGCTCCTTTGAAATGCAGACAACTCCATATTCAGCGAGAACATCAGAGCCAACGCACTTTTCAGCTACCTTTGAAAACTAAGGTTCTGGTATTATTTACAACACTAAGTACATGTTAGCTATAGGGAAGAAACTCAGGATGTGAAACAGTTCACAATGGAAAACCCGCTTCGAACGAAATCAAACATTTCTCCCACAGCGTCTATAACACACAATGCGCTGAAATGCAGCTTATTGAGTATTCCGCACAAAGTAGTGATCTACCTGCTCCTTTGAAATGCATTCAATCCACGTTCAACGAGAACATCAGCACAGACGGTTTTCAGCTACCTTTGAAATCCAAGATTCTGGCACGATTTACAACACTAAGAACATGTTAGCTACAGGGAAGAAACTCAGAATGTGAAACAGTTCACAATGGAAAACCCGCTTCCAACGAAATCCCACATTTCTCACAGAGCGTCTATAAAACACAATGCGCTGAAATGCAGCTTATTGAGTATTCCGCACAAAGTAATGATCTAGCTGCTCCTTTGAAATGTATACAACTCCACGTTCAGTGAGAACATCAGAGCCAACGCAGTTTTCAGCTACCTTTGAAAACCAAGGTTCTGGCACCATTTACAACACGAAGTACATGTTAGCTATAGGGAAGAAACACAATGCGCTGAAATGCAGCTTAGAGAGTATTCTGCCCAAAGTAATGATCTAGCTGCTCCTTTGAAATGCAGACAACTCCACATTCAGCGAGAACATCAGCGCCAATGCAGTTTTCAGCTACATTTGTAATCCAGGGTTCTGGCAACATTTACAACACGAAGTACATGTTAGCTATAGGGAACAAACACAATGCGCTGAAATGCAGCTTATTGAGTATTCCGCACAAAGTAATGATCTAGCTGCTCCTTTGAAATGCATTCAACTCCATGTTCAGCGAGAACATCAGCACCAATGCAGTTTTCAGCTACCTTTGAAAACTAAGGTTCTGGCACTATTTACAACACGAACTGCATGTTAGCTATAGGGAAGAAACTCAGAATATGATACTGCTTCACAATGGAAAACCAACTTCCAACGAAATCCCACAATTCTCACAGAGCATCTATGAAACACAATGCGCTGAAATGCAGCTTATTGAGTATTCCGCACAAAGTAATGATCTAGCTGCTCCTTTGAAATGCAGACAACTCCACATTCAGCGAGAACATCAGAGCCAACGCAGTTTTCAGCTACCTTTGAAAACCAAGGTTCTGGCACTATTTACAACACTAAGTACTTGTTAGCTATAGGGAAGAAACACAATGCGTGGAAATGCAGCTAATAGAGTATTCCGCACAAAGTAATGATCTAGCTGCTCCTTTGAAATGCAGATTACTCCACGTTCAACGAGAACATCAGCACCGACGCAGTTTTCAGCTACCTTTGAAAACCAAGGTTCTGGATCCATTTACAACACTAAGTACATGTTAGCTATAGGGAAGAAACTCAGAATGTCAAACAGTTCACAATGGAAAACCCGGTTCGAACGAAATCAAACATTTCTCACACAGTGTCTATAAAACACAATGCGCTGAAATGCAGCTTATTGAGTATTCCGCACAAAGTAATGTTCTTGCTGCTCCTTTGAAATGCAGACAACTCCACTTTCAGTGAGAATATCAGAGCCAACGCAGTTTTCAGCTACCTTTGAAAACCAAGGTTCTGGCACTATTTACAACACTAAGTACATGTTAGCTATAGGGAAGAAACTCAGAATGTGATACTGCTTCACAATGGAAAACCCGCTTCCAACGAAATCAAACATTTCTCCCACAGCGTCTATAACACACAATGCGCTGAAATGCAGTTTATTGTGTATTTCGCACAAAGTAATGATCTGGCTGCTCCTTTGAAATGCAGACAACTCCACATTCAGCGAGAAATTCAGCACCAACGCAGTTTTCTGCTACCTTTGAAAACCAAGGTTCTGGCACCATTTACAACACGAAGTACATGTTAGCTATAGGGAAGAAAGTCAGAATGTGATACTGCTTCACTATGGAAAACCCGGTTCGAACCAAATCAAACATTTCTCACACAGTGTCTATAAAACACAATGCGCTGAAATGCAGCTTATTGAGTATTCCGCACAAAGTAATGTTCTTGCTGCTCCTTTGAAATGCAGACAACTCCACGTACAGCGAGAACATCAGAGCCAACGTAGTTTTCAGCTAACTTTGAAAACCAAGGTTCTGGCACTATTTACAACACGAAGTGCATGTTAGCTATAGGGAATAAAAACACAATGCGCTGAAATGCAGCTTATTGAGTATTCCGCACAAAGTAATGATCTAGCTGCTCCTTTGAAATGCAGACAACTCCACGTTCAGCGAGAACATCAGCGCCAATGCAGTTTTCAGCTACCTTTGAAAACCAAGGTTCTGGCACTATTTACAACACTAAGTACATGTTAGCTATAGGGAAGAAAAACACAATGCGCTGAAATGCAGCTTATTGAGTATTCCGCACAAAGTAATGATCTAGCTGCTCCTTTGAAATGCAGACAACTCCACGTTCAGCGAGAACATCAGCGCCAACGCAGTTTTCAGCTACCTTTGAAAACCAAGGTTCTGGCACCATTTACAACACGAAGTACATGTTAGCTATAGGAAGAAACTCAGCATGTGAAACTGCTTCAAAATGCAAATCCGGCTTCGAACGAAATCGATCATTTCTCACGCAGCGTCTATAACACACACTGCTCTGAAATGCAGATTATTGAGTATTCCACACAAAGTGATGATCTAGCTGCTCCTTTGAAATGCAGACAACACCACGATCAGCGAGAACATCAGCGCCAACGCAGTTTTCAGCTAACTTTGAAAACAAAGGTTCTGGCACCATTTACAACACGAAGTCCATGTTAGCTATAGGAAAGAAACTGAGAATGTGATACTGCTTCACAATGCAAAACCCGCTTCGAACGAAATCCCTCATTTCTGACACAACGTCTATAAAACACAATGCGCTGAAATGCAGCTTATTGAGTATTCCGCACAAAGTAATGATCTAGCTGCTCCTTTGAAATGCAGACAACTCCACGTTCAGCGAGAACATCAGAGCCAACGCAGTTTTCAGCTACCTTTGAAAACCAAGGTTCTGGCACCATTTACAACACGAAGTACATGTTAGCTATAGGGAAGAAACACAATGCGCTGAAATGCAGCTTATTGAGTATTCCGCACAAAGTAATGATCTAGCTGCTCCTTTGAAATGCAGTCAACTCCACGTTCAGCGAGAACATCAGCGCCAACGCAGTTTTCAGCTACCTTTGAAAACCAAGGTTCTGGCACCATTTACAACACGAAGTACATGTTAGCTATAGGGAAGAAACTCAGAATGTGAAACAGTTCACAATGGAAAACCCGCTTCGAACGAAATCCCACATTTCTCACACAACGTTTTTAAAACACAATGCGCTGAAATGCAGCTTATTGAGTATTCCGCACAAAGTAATGATCTAGCTGCTCCTTTGAAATGCAGACAACTCCAGGTTCAGCGAGAACATCAGCGTAAACGCTGTTTTCAGCTACCTTTGAAAACCAAGGTTCTGGCACCATTTACAACACTAAGTACATGTTAGCTATAGGGAAGAAACTCAGAATGTGATACTGCTTCACAATGGAAAACCCGCTTCGAACGAAATCAAACATTTCTCCCACAGCGTCTATAAAACACAATGCGCTGAAATGCAGCTTATTGAGTATTCCGCACAACGTAATAATCTAGCTGCTCCTTTGAAATGCAGACAACTCCACGTTCAGCGAGAACATCAGCGCCAATGCAGTTTTCAGCTACCTTTGAAAACCAAGGTTCTGGCACCATTTACAACACGAAGTACATGTTAGCTATAGGGAAGAAAGTCAGAATGTGATACTGCTTCACTATGGAAAACCCGTTCGAACCAAATCACACATTTCTCACACAGTGTCTATAAAACACAATGCGCTGAAATGCAGCTTATTGAGTGTTCCGCACAAAGTAATGATCTAGCTGCTCCTCTGAAATGCAGACAACTACTCGTTCAGCGAGAACATCAGCGCCAACGCCGTTTTCATCTACCTTTGAAAACCCAGCTTCTGGCACCATTTAAAACACGAAGTACATGTTCGCTATGAAAAATAAAACACAATGCGCTGAAATGCAGCTTATTGAGTATTCCGCACAATGTAACTATATAGGTGCTCCTTTGACATGCAGACAACTCCACGTTCAGCGAGAACATCAACACCAACGCAGTTTTCAGCTACCTTCGAAAACCAAGCTTCTGGCACCATTTACAACACGAAGTACATGTTAGCTATAGGGAAGAAACACAATGCGCTGAAATGCAGCTTATTGAGTATTCCACACAAAGTAATGATCTAGCTGCTCCTTTGAAATGCAGACAACTCCACATTCAGCGAGAACATCAGAGCCAACGCAGTTTTCAGCTACCTTTGAAAACCAAGGTTCTGGCATCATTTACAGCACTAAGTACATGTTAGTATAGGTAAGAAACACAGTGCGCTGAAATGCAGCTTATTGAGTATTCCGCACAAAGTAATGATCTAGCTGCTCCTTTGAAATGCAGACAACTCCACGTTCAGCGAGAACATCAGCACCAACGCAGTTTTCAGCTACCTTTGAAAACCAAGGTTCTGGCACGATTTACAACACTAAGTACATGTTAGCTATAGGGAAGAAACTCAGAATGTGAAACAGTTCACAATGGAAAACCCGCTTCGAACGAAATCCCACATTTCTCACACAGCGTCTATAAAACACAATGCGCTGAAATGCAGCTTATTGAGTATTCCGCACAAAGTAATGATCTAGCTGCTCCTTTGAAATGCAGACAACTCCACTTTCAGCGAGAACATCAGCGCCAACGCAGTTTTCAGCTACCTTTGAAAACCCAGGTTCTGGCACCATTTGCAGCACTAAGTACATGTTAGCTATAGGTAAGAAACACAATGCGCTGAAATGCAGCTTATGGAGTATTCCGCACGCAATAATGATCTAGCTGCTCCTTTGAAATGCAGACAACTCCACGTTCAGCGAGAACATCAGCGCCAATGCAGTTTTCAGCTACCTTTGAAATCCAGGTTCTGGCACATTTACAACACGAAGTACATGTTAGCTATAGGGAAAAAACACAATGCGCTGAAATGCAGCTTATTGAGTATTCCGCACAAAGTAATGATCTAGCTGCTCCTTTGAAATGCAGACAACTCCACATTCAGCGAGAACATCAGCAGCCAACGCAGTTTTCAGCTACCTTTGAAAACCAAGGTTCTGGCACTATTTACAACACTAAGTACTTGTTAGCTATAGGGAAGAAACACACTGCGTGGAAATGCAGCTAATACAGTATTCCGCACAAAGTAATGATCTAGCTGCTCCTTTAAAATGCAGACAACTCCACATTCAGCGAGAACATCAGAGCCAACGCAGTTTTCAGCTACCTTTGAGAACTAAGGTTCTGGCACTATTTACAACACTAAGTACTTGTTAGCTATAGGGAAGAAACACACTGCGTGGAAATGCAGCTAATAGAGTATTCCGCACAAAGTAGTGATCTAGCTGCTCCTTTGAAATGCATACAACTCCACGTTCAGCGAGAACAACAGCGCCAACGCAGTTTTCAGCTAACTTTGAAAACCAAGGTTCTGGCACCATTTACAACACGAAGTGCATGTTAGCTATAGGGAAGAAACTCCGAATGTGATACTGCTTCACAATTGAAAACCCGCTTTGAACGAAATCCCACATTTCTCACACAGCGTCTATAAAACACAATGCGCTGAAATGCAGCTTATTGAGTATTCCGCACAAAGTTATGATCTAGCTGCTCCTTTGAAATGCATTCAACTCCATTGTCAGCGAGTACATCAGCACGAATGCAGTTTTCAGCTACCTTTGAAAACCAAGGTTCTGGAACCATTTACAACACGAAGTACATGTTAGCTATAGGGAAGAAACTCAGAATGTGAAACAGTTCACAATGGAAAACCCGCTTCGAACGAAATCCCACATTTCTCACACAACGTTTTTAAAACAAAATGCGCTGAAATGCAGCTTATTGAGTATTCCGCACAAAGTAGTGATCTAGCTGCTCCTTTGAAATGCATTCAACTCCACGTTCAGTGAGAACATCAGCGCCAACGCAGGTTTCAGCTACCTTTGAAAACTAAGGTTCTGGCACTATTTACAACACGAAGTGCATGTTAGCTATAGGGAAGAAACTCAGAGTGTGATACTGCTTCACAATGCAAAACCCGCTTCGAACGAAATCAAACATTTCTCACACAGCGTCTATAAAACACAATGCGCTGAAATGCAGCTTATTGAGTATTCCACACAAAGTAATGATCTAGCTGCTCCTTTGAAATGCAGACAACTCCACGTTCAGCGAGAACATCAGCGCCAACGCAGTTTTCAGCTACCTTTGAAAACCAAGGTTCTGGCACCATTTACAACACTAAGTACATGTTAGCTATAGGGAAGAAACTCAGAATGTGAAACAGTTCACAATGGAAAACCCGGTTCGAACATAATCACACATTTCTCACAGAGCGTCTATAAAACACAATGCGCTGAAATGCAGCTTATTGAGTATTCCGCACAAAGTAATGATCTAGCTGCTCCTTTGAAATGCAGACAACTCCACGTTCAGCGAGAACATCAGCGCCAATGCAGTTTTCAGCTACCTTTGAAATCCAAGGTTCTGGCACCATTTACAACACGAAGTACATGTTAGCTATAGGGAAGAAACTCAGAATGTGATACTGCTTCACAATGGAAAACCCGCTTCGAACGAAATCAAACATTTCTCAAACAGCGTCTATAACACACAATGCGCTGAAATGCAGCTTATTGTGTATTCCGCACAAAGTAATGATCTAGCTGCTCCTTTGAAATGCAGACAACTCCACATTCAGCGAGAAATTCAGCACCAACGCAGTTTTCAGCTACCTTTGAAAACCAAGGTTCTGGCACCATTTACAACACGAAGTACATGTTAGCTATAGGGAAGAAACTCAGAATGTGAAACAGTTCACAATGGAAAACCCGCTTCGAACGAAATCCCACACTTCTCACACAGCGTCTATAAAACACAATGCGCTGAAATGCAGCTTATTGAGTATTCCACACAAAGTAATGATCTAGCTGCCTCTTTGAATTGCAGACAACTCCACATTCAGAGAGAACATCAGCGCCAACGCTGTTTTCAGCTACCTTTGAAAACCAGGTTTCTGGCAACATTTACAACACGACGTAAATGTTAGCTATAGGCAGAAAAACACAATGCGCTGAAATGCAGCTTATTGAGTATTCCACACAAAGTAATGATCTAGCTGCTCCTTTGAATTGCAGATTATTGCACGTTCAACGAGAACATCAGCACCGACGCAGTTTTCAGCTACCTGTGAAAACCAAGGTTCTGGCACGATTTACAACACGAAGTACATGTTAGCTATAGGGAAGAAACACAATGCGCTGAAATGCAGCTTATTGAGTATTCCGCACAAAGTAATGATCTAGCTGCTCCTTTGAAATGCGGACAACTCCACATTCAGCGAGAACATCAGAGCCAACGCAGTTTTCAGCTACCTTTGAAAACTAAGGTTCTGGCACTATTTACAACACTAAGTACATGTTAGCTATAGGGAAGAAACACACTGCGTGGAAATGCAGCTAATACAGTATTCCGCACAAAGTAGTGATCTAGCTGCTCCTTTGAAATGCATTCAATCCACGTTCAGCGAGAACATCAGCGCCAACGCAGGTTTCAGCTACCTTTGAAAACTAAGGTTCTGGTACCATTTACAACACGAAGTGCATGTTAGCTATAGGGAAGAAACTCCGAATGTGATACTGCTTCACAATTGAAAACCCGCTTTGAACGAAATCCCACATTTCTCACACAGCGTCTATAAAACACAATGCGCTGAAATGCAGCTTATTGAGTATTCCACACAAAGTAATGATCTATCTGATCCTTTGAAATGCAGACAACTCCACATTCAGCGAGAACATCAGCGCAAACGCAGTTTTCAGCTACCTTTGAAAACCAGGTTTCTGGCACCATTTACAAGACTAAGAACATGTTAGCTACAGCGAAGAAACTCAGAATGTGAACTGTTCACAATGTAAAACCTGCTTTGAACGAAATCCCACATTTGTCACACAGCGTCTATAACACACAATGCGCTGAAATGCAGCTTATTGAGTATTCCGCACAAAGTAATGATCTAGCTGCTCCTTTGAATTGCAAAAAACTCCACATTCAGCGAGAACATCAGAGCCAACGCAGTTTTCAGCTACCTTTGAAAACCAAGGTTCTGGCACTATTTACAACACGAAGTGCATGTTAGCTATAGGGAAGAAACTCCGAATGTGATACTGCTTCACAATTGAAAACCCGCTTTGAACAAAATCCCACATTTCTCACACAGCGTCTATAAAACACAATGCGCTGAAATGCAGCTTATTGAGTATTCCGCACAAAGTTATGATCTAGCTGCTCCTTTGAATTGCAGACAACTCCATATTCAGCGACAACATCAGCCAACGCAGTTTTCAGCTACTTTTGAAAACTAAGGTTCTGGTATTATTTACAACACTAAGTACTCGTTAGCTATAGGGAAGAAACACAATGCGTTGAAATGCAGCTAATAGAGTATTCCGCACAAAGTAGTGATGTAGCAGCTCCTTTGAAATGCATTCAACTCCACGTTCAGCGAGAACATCACCGCCAACGCAGGTTTCAGCTACCTGTGAAAACCAAGGTTCTGGCACGATTTACAACACGAAGTACATGTTAGCTATAGGGAAGAAACTCAGAATGTGAAACAGTTCACAATGGAAAACCCGCTTCGAACGAAATCCCACATTTCTCACACAGCGTTTGTAAAACAAAATGCGCTGAAATGCAGCTTATGGAGTATTCCGCACAAAGTAATGATCTAGCTGCTCCTTTGAAATGCATTCAACTCCATTTTCAGCGAGAACATCAGCACGAATGCAGTTTTCAGCTACCTTTGAAAACCAAGGTTCTGGCACCATTTACAACACGAACTACATGTTAGGTATACGGAAGAAAAAGACAATGCGCTGAAATGCAGCTTATTGAGTATTCCACACAAAGAACTGATCTAGCAGCTCCTTTGAAATGCAGACAACTCCCAATTCAGCGAGAACATCAGCACCAATGCAGTTTTCAGCTACCTTTGAAATCCAGGGTTCTGGCACCATTTACAACACGAAGTACATATTAGGTATAGGGAATAAAAACACAATGCGCTGAAATGCAGCTTATTGAGTATTCCGCACAAAGTAATGATCTAGCTGCTCCTTTGAAATGCATTCAACTCCATGTTCAGTGAGAACATCAGAGCCAAGGCAGTTTTCAGCTACCTATGAAAACAAGGTTCTGGCACGATTTACAAGACGAAGTACATGTTAGCTATAGGGAAGAAACACAATGCGCTGAAATGCAGCTTATTGAGTATTCCGCACAAAGTAATGATCTAGCTGCTCCTTTGAAATGCATTCAACTCCATGTTCAGCGAGTACATCAGCACGAATGCAGTTTTCAGCTAACTTTGAAAACCAAGGTTCTGGAACCATTTACAACACGAAGTACATGTTAGCTATAGGGAAGAAACTCAGAATGTGATACTGCTTCACAATGGAAAACCCGCTTCGAACGAAATCAAACATTTCTCCCACAGCGTCTATAACACACAATGCGCTGAAATGCAGCTTATTGTGTATTCCGCACAAAGTAATGATCTGGCTGCTCCTTTGAAATGCAGACAACTCCACATTCAGCGAGAAATTCAGCACCAACGCAGTTTTCAGCTACCTTTGAAAACCAAGGTTCTGGCACTATTTACAACACTAAGTACATGTTAGCTATAGGGAAGAAACTCAGAATGTGGAACCAGTTCACAATGGAAAACCCGCTTCGAACGAAATCCCACATTTCTCACACAGTGTCTATAAAACACAATGCGCTGAAATGCAGCTTATTGAGTATTCCACACAAAGAAATGATCTAGCTGCTCCTTTGAAATGCAGACAACTCCACATTCAGCGAGAACATCAGCGCCAATGCAGTTTTCAGCTACCTTTGAAAACCAGGTTTCTGGCAACATTTACAACACGACGTAAATGTTAGCTATAGGGCAGAAAAACACAATGCGCTGAAATGAAGCTTATTGAGTATTCCACACAAAGTAATGATCTAGCTGCTCCTTTGAATTGCAGATAATTCCACGTTCAACGAGAACATCAGCACCGACGCAGTTTTCAGCTACCTTTGAGAACCAAGGTTCTGGCACGATTTACAACACGAAGTACATGTTAGCTATAGGGAAGAAACACAATGCGCTGAAATGCAGCTTATTGAGTATTCCGCACAAAGTAATGATCTAGCTGCTCCTTTGAAATGCGGACAACTCCACATTCAGCGAGAACATCAGAGCCAACGCAGTTTTCAGCTACCTTTGAAAACTAAGGTTCTGGCACTATTTACAACACTAAGTACTTGTTAGCTATAGGGAAGAAACACACTGCGTGGAAATGCAGCTTATTGAGTATTCCGCACAAAGTAGTGATCTAGCTGCTCCTTTGAAATGCATTCAATCCACGTTCAGCGAGAACATCAGCGCCAACGCAGGTTTCAGCTACCTTTGAAAACTAAGGTTTGGGTACCATTTACAACACGAAGTGCATGTTAGCTATAGGGAAGAAACTCAGAATGTGATACTGCTTCACAATTGAAAACCCGCTTTGAACGAAATCCCACATTTCTCACACAGCGTCTATAAAACACAATGCGCTGAAATGCAGCTTATTGAGTATTCCGCACAAAGTTATGATCTAGCTGCTCCTTTGAAATGCAGACAACTCCACATTCAGCGAGAACATCAGAGCCAACGCAGTTTTCAGCTACCTTTGAAAACTAAGGTTCTGGTATTATTTACAACACTAAGTACTTGTTAGCTATAGGGAAGAAACACAATGCTTTGAAATACAGCTAATAGAATATTCCGCACAAAGTAGTGACGTAGCAGCTCCTTTGAAATGCATTCAACTCCACGTTCAGCGAGAACATCACCGCCAACGCAGGTTTCAGCTACCTGTGAAAACCAAGGTTCTGGCACGATTTACAACACGAAGTGCATGTTAGCTATAGGGAAGAAACCCAGAATGTGAAACAGTTCACAATGGAAAACCCGCTTCGAACGAAATCCCACATTTCTCACACAGCGTTTGTAAAACAAAATGCGCTGAAATGCAGCTTATTGAGTATTCCGCACAAAGTAATGATCTAGCTGCTCCTTTGAAATGCATTCAACTCCATTTTCAGCGAGAACATCAGCACGAATGCACTTTTCAGCTACCTTTGAAAACCAAGGTTCTGGCACTATTTACAACACTAAGTACATGTTAGCTATAGGGAAGAAACTCAGAATGTGACACTGCTTCACAATGGAAAACCCGCTTCGAACGAAATCAAACATTTCTCCCACAGCGTCTATAACACACAATGCGCTGAAATGCAGCTTATTGAGTATTCCGCACAAAGTAATGATCTAGTTGCTCCTTTGACATGCATTCAACTCCACGTTCAGTGAGAACATCAGCGCCAAAGCAGTTTTCAGCTACCTTTGAAAACCAAGGTTCTGGCACCATTTACAA
Source organism: Ochotona curzoniae (assembly GCF_017591425.1). Classification (NCBI taxonomy): domain Eukaryota; kingdom Metazoa; phylum Chordata; class Mammalia; order Lagomorpha; family Ochotonidae; genus Ochotona; species Ochotona curzoniae. Next base: position 265,329 of record NW_024467092.1, read on the forward strand.
CACGAAGTACATGTTAGCTATAGGGAAGAAACTCAGAATGTGATACTGCTTCACTATGGAAAACCCGGTTCGAACGAAATCCCACATTTCTCACACAGCGTCTATAAAACAAAATGCGTTGAATTGCAGGTTATTGAGTATTCCACACAAAGAACTGATCTAGCTGCTCCTTTGAAATGCAGACAACTCCACATTCAGCGAGAACATCAGCGCCAATGCAGTTTTCAGCTACCTTTGAAAACCAGGTTTCTGGCAACATTTACAACACGACGTAAATGTTAGCTATGGGAAATAAAAACACAATGCGCTGAAATGCAGCTTATTGAGTATTCCGCACAAAGTAATGATCTAGCTGCTCCTTTGAAATGCATTCAACTCCATGTTCAGCGAGTACATCAGCACGAATGCAGTTTTCAGCTAACTTTGAAAACCAAGGTTCTGGAACCATTTACAACACGAAGTACATGTTAGCTATAGGGAAGAAACTCAGAATGTGATACTGCTTCACAATGGAAAACCCGCTTCGAACGAAATCAAACATTTCTCCCACAGCGTCTATAACACACAATGCGCTGAAATGCAGCTTATTGTGTATTCCGCACAAAGTAATGATCTGGCTGCTCCTTTGAAATGCAGACAACTCCACATTCAGCGAGAAATTCAGCACCAACGCAGTTTTCAGCTACCTTTGAAAACCAAGGTTCTGGCACTATTTACAACACTAAGTACATGTTAGCTATAGGGAAGAAACTCAGAATGTGGAACCAGTTCACAATGGAAAACCCGCTTCGAACGAAATCCCACATTTCTCACACAGTGTCTATAAAACACAATGCGCTGAAATGCAGCTTATTGAGTATTCCACACAAAGAAATGATCTAGCTGCTCCTTTGAAATGCAGACAACTCCACATTCAGCGAGAACATCAGCGCCAATGCAGTTTTCAGCTACCTTTGAAAACCAGGTTTCTGGCAACATTTACAACACGACGTAAATGTTAGCTATAGGGCAGAAAAACACAATGCGCTGAAATGCAGCTTATTGAGTATTCCACACAAAGTAATGATCTAGCTGCTCCTTTGAATTGCAGATAATTCCACGTTCAACGAGAACATCAGCACCGACGCAGTTTTCAGCTACCTTTGAGAACCAAGGTTCTGGCACGATTTACAACACGAAGTACATGTTAGCTATAGGGAAGAAACACAATGCGCTGAAATGCAGCTTATTGAGTATTCCGCACAAAGTAATGATCTAGCTGCTCCTTTGAAATGCGGACAACTCCACATTCAGCGAGAACATCAGAGCCAACGCAGTTTTCAGCTACCTTTGCAAACTAAGGTTCTGGCACTATTTACAACACTAAGTACTTGTTAGCTATAGGGAAGAAACACACTGCGTGGAAATGCAGCTTATTGAGTATTCCGCACAAAGTAGTGATCTAGCTGCTCCTTTGAAATGCATTCAATCCACGTTCAGCGAGAACATCAGCGCCAACGCAGGTTTCAGCTACCTTTGAAAACTAAGGTTCTGGTACCATTTACAACACGAAGTGCATGTTAGCTATAGGGAAGAAACTCAGAATGTGATACTGCTTCACAATTGAAAACCCGCTTTGAACGAAATCCCACATTTCTCACACAGCGTCTATAAAACACAATGCGCTGAAATGCAGCTTATTGAGTATTCCGCACAAAGTTATGATCTAGCTGCTCCTTTGAATTGCAGACAACTCCATATTCAGCGAGAACATCAGAGCCAACGCAGTTTTCAGCTACCTTTGAAAACTAAGGTTCTGGTATTATTTACAACACTAAGTACTTGTTAGCTATAGGGAAGAAACACAATGCGTTGAAATACAGCTAATAGAGTATTCCGCACAAAGTAGTGACGTAGCAGCTCCTTTGAAATGCATTCAACTCCACGTTCAGCGAGAACATCACCGCCAACGCAGGTTTCAGCTACCTGTGAAAACCAAGGTTCTGGCACGATTTACAACATGAAGTACATGTTAGCTATAGGGAAGAAACTCAGAATGTGAAACAGTTCACAATGGAAAACCCGGTTCGAACGAAATCCCACATTTCTCACACAGCGTTTGTAAAACAAAATGCGCTGAAATGCAGCTTATTGAGTATTCCGCACAAAGTAATGATCTAGCTGCTCCTTTGAAATGCATTCAACTCCATTTTCAGCGAGAACATCAGCACGAATGCAGTTTTCAGCTACCTTTGAAAACCAAGGTTCTGGCACTATTTACAACACTAAGTACATGTTAGCTATAGGGAAGAAACTCAGAATGTGATACTGCTTCACAATGGAAAACCCGCTTCGAACGAAATCAAACATTTCTCCCACAGCGTCTATAACACACAATGCGCTGAAATGCAGCTTATTGAGTATTCCGCACAAAGTAATGATCTAGCTGCTCCTTTGAAATGCATTTAACTCCACGTTCAGCGAGAACATCAGCGACAACGCAGTTTTCAGCTACCTTTGAAAACCAAGGTTCTGGCACCATTTACAACACGAAGTACATGTTAGCTATAGGGAAGAAACTCAGAATGTGATACTGCTTCACAATGGAAAACCCGCTTCGAACGAAATCAAACATTTCTCCCACAGCGTCTATAACACACAATGCGCTGAAATGCAGCTTATTGAGTATTCCGCACAAAGTAATGATCTAGCTGCTCCTTTGAAATGCAGACAACTCCACATTCAGCGAGAACATCAGCACCAACGCAGTTTTCAGCTACCTTTGAAAACCAAGGTTCTGGCACTATTTACAACACGAAGTACATGTTAGCTATAGGGAAGAAACTCAGAATGTGGAAACAGTTCACCATGGAAAACCCGCTTCGAATGAAATCCCACATTTCTCACACAGTGTCTATAAAACACAATGCGCTGAAATGCAGCTTATTGAGTATTCCGCACAAAGTAATGATCTAGCTGCTCCTTTGAAATGCAGACAACTCCACATTCAGCGAGAACATCAGAGCCAACGCAGTTTTCAGCTACCTTTGAAAACTAAGGTTCTGGCACTATTTACAACACTAAGTACTTGTTAGCTATAGGGAAGAAACACAATGCGTGGAAATGCAGCTAATACAGTATTCCGCACAAAGTAGTGATCTAGCTGCTCCTTTGAAATGCATTCAACTCCATTTTCAGCGAGAACATCAGCGCCAATGCAGGTTTCAGCTACCTTTGAAAACCAAGGTTCTGGCACCATTTACAACACGGAGTGCATGTTAGCTATAGGGAAGAAACTCAGAATGTGATACTGCTTCACAATGGAAAACCCGCTTCGAACGAAATCCCACATTTCTCACACAGCGTCTATAAAACACAATGCGCTGAAATGCAGCTTATTGAGTATTCCGCACAAAGTAATGATCTAGCTGCTCCTTTGAAATGCATTCAACTCCATTTTCAGCGAGAACATCAGCACGAATGCAGTTTTCAGCTACCATTGAAAACCAAGGTTCTGGCACCATTTACAACACGAAGTACATGTTAGGTATACGGAAGAAAAAGACAATGCGCTGAAATGCAGCTTATTGAGTATTCCACACAAAGAACTGATCTAGCAGCTCCTTTGAAATGCAGACAACTCCCAATTCAGCGAGAACATCAGCACCAATGCAGTTTTCAGCTACCTTTGAAATCCAGGGTTCTGGCACCATTTACAACACGAAGTACATATTAGGTATAGGGAATAAAAACACAATGCGCTGAAATGCAGCTTATTGAGTATTCCGCACAAAGTAATGATCTAGCTGCTCCTTTGAAATGCATTCAACTCCATGTTCAGCGAGTACATCAGCACGAATGCAGTTTTCAGCTAACTTTGAAAACCAAGGTTCTGGAACCATTTACAACACGAAGTACATGTTAGCTATAGGGAAGAAACTCAGAATGTGATACTGCTTCACAATGGAAAACCCGCTTCGAACGAAATCAAACATTTCTCCCACAGCGTCTATATAACACACAATGCGCTGAAATGCAGCTTATTGTGTATTCCGCACAAAGTAATGATCTGGCTGCTCCTTTGAAATGCAGACAACTCCACATTCAGCGAGAAATTCAGCACCAACGCAGTTTTCAGCTACCTTTGAAAACCAAGGTTCTGGCACCATTTACAACACGAAGTACATGTTAGCTATAGGGAAGAAACTCAGAATGTGGAAACAGTTCACAATGGAAAACCCGCTTCGAACGAAATCCCACATTTCTCACACAGTGTCTATAAAACACAATGCGCTGAAATGCAGCTTATTGAGTATTCCACACAAAGAACTGATCTAGCTGCTCCTTTGAAATGCAGACAACTCCACATTCAGCGAGAACATCAGCGCCAATGCAGTTTTCAGCTACCTTTGAAAACCAGGTTTTTGCCAACATTTACAACACGACGTAAATGTTAGCTATAGGGAAGAAAAACACAATGCGCTGAAATGCAGCTTATTGAGTATTCCACACAAAGTAATGATCTAGCTGCTCCTTTGAATTGCAGATAATTCCACGTTCAACGAGAACATCAGCACCGACGCAGTTTTCAGCTACCTTTGAGAACCAAGGTTCTGGCACGATTTACAACACGAAGTACATGTTAGCTATAGGGAAGAAACACAATGCGCTGAAATGCAGCTTATTGAGTATTCCGCACAAAGTAATGATCTAGCTGCTCCTTTGAAATGCGGACAACTCCACATTCAGCGAGAACATCAGAGCCAACGCAGTTTTCAGCTACCTTTGCAAACTAAGGTTCTGGCACTATTTACAACACTAAGTACTTGTTAGCTATAGGGAAGAAACACACTGCGTGGAAATGCAGCTAATACAGTATTCCGCACAAAGTAGTGATCTAGCTGCTCCTTTGAAATGCAGACAACTCCACATTCAGCGAGAACATCAGCGCCAACGCAGGTTTCAGCTACCTTTGAAAACTAAGGTTCTGGTACCATTTACAACACGAAGTGCATGTTAGCTATAGGGAAGAAACTCCGAATGTGATACTGCTTCACAATTGAAAACCCGCTTTGAACGAAATCCCACATTTCTCACACAGCGTCTATAAAACACAATGCGCTGAAATGCAGCTTATTGAGTATTCCGCACAAAGTTATGATCTAGCTGCTCCTTTGAATTGCAGACAACTCCATATTCAGCGAGAACATCAGAGCCAACGCAGTTTTCAGCTACCTTTGAAAACTAAGGTTCTGGTATTATTTACAACACTAAGTACTTGTTAGCTATAGGGAAGAAACACAATGCGTTGAAATGCAGCTAATAGAGTATTCCGCACAAAGTAGTGATCTAGCAGCTCCTTTGAAATGCATTCAACTCCACGTTCAGCGAGAACATCACCGCCAACGCAGGTTTCAGCTACCTGTGAAAACCAAGGTTCTGGCACGATTTACAACACGAAGTACATGTTAGCTATAGGGAAGAAACTCAGAATGTGGAAACAGTTCACAATGGAAAACCCGCTTCGAACGAAATCCAACATTTCTCACACAGCGTTTGTAAAACAAAATGCGCTGAAATGCAGCTTATTGAGTATTCCACACAAAGTAATGATCTAGCTGCTCCTTTGAATTGCAGATAATTCCACGTTCAACGAGAACATCAGCACCGACGCAGTTTTCAGCTACCTTTGAAAACTAAGGTTCTGGCACGATTTACAACACGAAGTACATGTTAGCTATAGGGAAGAAACACAATGCGTTGAAATGCAGCTTATTGAGTATTCCGCACAAAGTAATGATCTAGCTGCTCCTTTGAAATGCAGACAACTCCACATCCAGAGAGAACATCAGCGCCAACGCAGTTTTCAGCTACCTTTGAAAACCAAGGTTCTGGCACCATTTACAACACTAAGAACATGTTAGCTATAGGGAAGAAACTCAGAATGTGAAAGTGTTCACAATGTAAAACCCGCTTCGAACGAAATCCCACATTTCTCACACAGCGTCTATAAAACACAATGCGCTGAAATGCAGCTTATTGAGTATTCCGCACAAAGTAATGATCTAGCTGCTCCTTTGAATTGCAGACAACTCCACATTCAGCGAGAACATCAGAGCCAACGCAGTTTTCAGCTACCTTTGAAAACCAAGGTTCTGGCACTATTTACAACACTAAGTACTTGTTAGCTATAGGGAAGAAACACAATGCGTGGAAATGCAGCTAATAGAGTATTCTGCACAAAGTAGTGATCTAGCAGCTCCTTTCAAATGCATTCAACTCCACATTCAGCGAGAACATCACCGCCAACGCAGGTTTCAGCTACCTTTGAAAACCAAGGTTCTGGCATGTTAGCTATAGGGAAGAAACTCAGAATGTGAAACAGTTCACAATGGAAAACCCGCTTTGAACGAAATCCCACATTTCTCACAGAGCGTTTGTAAAACAAAATGCGCTGAAATGCAGCTTATTGAGTATTCCACACAAAGTAATGATCTAGCTGCTCCTTTGAATTGCAGACAACTCCACATTCAGTGAGAACATCAGAGCCAACGCAGTTTTCAGCTACCTTTGAAAACCAAGGTTCTGGCACGATTTACAACACGAAGTAAATGTTAGCTATAGGGAACAAACACAATGCGCTGAAATGCAGCTTATTGAGTATTCCACACAAAGTAATGATCTAGCTGCTCCTTTGAATTGCAGACAACTCCACATTCAGTGAGAACATTAGAGCCAACGCAGTTTTCAGCTACCTTTGAAAACCAAAGTTCTGGCACGATTTACAACACTAAGAACATGTTAGCTACAGGGAAGAAACTCAGAATGTGAAACAGTTCACAATGGAAAACCCGGTTCGAACATAATCCCACATTTCTCACAGAGCGTCTATAGAACACAATGCGCTGAAATGCAGCTTATTGAGTATTCCGCACAAAGTAATGATCTACTGCTCCTTTAAAATGCAGACAACTCCACGTTCACGGAGAACATCAGCGCCAATGCAGTTTTCAGCTGCATTTGAAATCCAAGGTTCTGGCAACATTTACAACACGAAGTAAATGTTAGCTATAGGGAAGAAACTCAGAATGTGATACTGCTTCACAATGGAAAACCCGCATTCAGAGAGAACATCAGCGCCAACTCAGGTTTCAGCTACCTTTGAAAACCAAAGTTCTGGCACCATTTACAACACGAAGTGCATGTTAGCTATAGGGAAGAAACTCCGAATGTGATACTGCTTCACAATTGAAAACCCGCTTTGAACGAAATCCCACATTTCTCACACAGCGTCTATAAAACACAATGCGCTGAAATGCAGCTTATTGAGTATTCCGCACAAAGTTATGATCTATCTGATCCTTTGAAATGCAGACAACTCCATATTCAGCGAGAACATCAGAGCCAACGCAGTTTTCAGCTACTTTTGAAAACTAAGGTTCTGGTATTATTTACAACACTAAGTACTTGTTAGCTATAGGGAAGAAACACAATGCGTTGAAATACAGCTAATAGAGTATTCCGCACAAAGTAGTGATGTAGCAGCTCCTTTGAAATGCATTCAACTCCACGTTCAGCGAGAACATCACCGCCAACGCAGGTTTCAGCTACCTGTGAAAACCAAGGTTCTGGCACGATTTACAACACGAAGTACATGTTAGCTATAGGGAAGAAACTCAGAATGTGAAACAGTTCACAATGGAAAACCCGCTTCGAACGAAATCCCACATTTCTCACACAGCGTTTGTAAAACAAAATGCGCTGAAATGCAGCTTATTGAGTATTCCGCACAAAGTAATGATCTAGCTGCTCCTTTGAAATGCATTCAACTCCATTTTCAGCGAGAACATCAGCACGAATGCAGTTTTCAGCTACCATTGAAAACCAAGGTTCTGGCACCATTTACAACACGAAGTACATGTTAGGTATACGGAAGAAAAAGACAATGCGCTGAAATGCAGCTTATTGAGTATTCCACACAAAGAACTGATCTAGCAGCTCCTTTGAAATGCAGACAACTCTCAATTCAGCGAGAACATCAGCACCAATGCAGTTTTCAGCTACCTTTGAAATCCAGGGTTCTGGCACCATTTACAACACGAAGTACATATTAGGTATAGGGAATAAAAACACAATGCGCTGAAATGCAGCTTATTGAGTATTCCGCACAAAGTAATGATCTAGCTGCTCCTTTGAAATGCATTCAACTCCACGTTCAGCGAGAACATCAGCGCCAACGCAGTTTTCAGCTACCTTTGAAAACCAAGGTTCTGGCACTATTTACAACACGAAGTACATGTTAGCTATAGGGAAGAAACTCAGAATGTGATACTGCTTCACAATGGAAAACCCGCTTCGAACGAAATCAAACATTTCTCCCACAGCGTCTATAACACAATGCGCTGAAATGCAGCTTATTGTGTATTCCGCACAAAGTAATGATCTGGCTGCTCCTTTGAAATGCAGACAACTCCACATTCAGCGAGAACATCAGCGCCAATGCAGTTTTCAGCTACCTTTGAAAACCAGGTTTCTGGCAACATTTACAACACGACGTAAATGTTAGCTATAGGGAATAAAAACACAATGCGCTGAAATGCAGCTTATTGAGTATTCCACACAAAGTAATGATCTAGCTGCTCCTTTGAATTGCAGATAATTCCACGTTCAACGAGAACATCAGCACCGACGCAGTTTTCAGCTACCTTTGAGAACCAAGGTTCTGGCACGATTTACAACACGAAGTACATGTTAGCTATAGGGAAGAAACACAATGCGCTGAAATGCAGCTTATTGAGTATTCCGCACAAAGTAATGATCTAGCTGCTCCTTTGAAATGCGGACAACTCCACATTCAGCGAGAACATCAGAGCCAACACAGTTTTCAGCTACCTTTGAAAACTAAGGTTCTGGCACTATTTACAACACGGAGTGCATGTTAGCTATAGGGAAGAAACTCCGAATGTGATACTGCTTCACAATTGAAAACCCGCTTTGAACGAAATCCCACATTTCTCACACAGCGTCTATAAAACACAATGCGCTGAAATGCAGCTTATTGAGTATTCCACACAAAGTAATGATCTATCTGATCCTTTGAAATGCAGACAACTCCACATTCAGCGAGAACATCAGCGCAAACGCAGTTTTCAGCTACCTTTGAAAACCAAAGTTCTGGCACCATTTACAAGACTAAGAACATGTTAGCTACAGGGAAGAAACTCAGAATGTGAAACTGTTCACAATGTAAAACCTGCTTTGAACGAAATCCCACATTTGTCACACAGCGTCTATAAACCACAATGCGCTGAAATGAAGCTTATTGAGTATTCCACACAAAGTAATGATCTAGCTGCTCCTTTGAATTGCAGACAACTCCACATTCAGCGAGAACATCAGAGCCAACGCAGTTTTCAGCTACCTTTGAAAACCAAGGTTCTGGCACTATTTACAACACTAAGTACTTGTTAGCTATAGGGAAGAAACACAATGCGTTGAAATGCAGCTAATAGAATATTCCGCACAAAGTAGTGATCTAGCTGCTCCTTTGAAATGCATTCAACTCCACGTTCAGCGAGAACATCACGCCAACGCAGTTTTCAGCTACCTTTGAAAACCAAGGTTCTGGCACGATTTACAACACGAAGTACATGTTAGCTATAGGGAAGAAACTCAGAATGTGAAACAGTTCACAATGGAAAACCCGCTTCGAACGAAATCCCACATTTCTCACACAGCGTCTATAAAACACAATGCGCTGAAATGCAGCTTATTGAGTATTCCACACAAAGTAATGATCTAGCTGCTCCTTTGAATTGCAGCAAACTCCACATTCAGTGAGATCATCAGATCCAACGCAGTTTTCTGCTACCTTTGAAAACCAAGGTTCTGGCACGATTTACAACACGAAGTACATGTTAGGTATAGGGAAAAAAACAATGCGCTGAAATGCAGCTTATTGAGTATTCCGCACAAAGTAATGATCTAGCTGCTCCTTTGAAATGCATTCAACTCCATTTTCAGCGAGTACATCAGCACGAATGCAGTTTTCAGCTAACTTTGAAAACCAAGGTTCTGGCACTATTTACAACACTAAGTACATGTTAGCTATAGGGAAGAAACTCAGAATGTGATACTGCTTCACAATGGAAAACCCGCTTCGAACGAAATCAAACATTTCTCCCACAGCGTCTATAACACACAATGCGCTGAAATGCAGCTTATTGTGTATTCCGCACAAAGTAATGATCTGGCTGCTCCTTTGAAATGCAGACAACTCCACATTCAGCGAGAAATTCAGCACCAACGCAGTTTTCAGCTACCTTTGAAAACCAAGGTTCTGGCACCATTTACAACACGAAGTACATGTTAGCTATAGGGAAGAAACTCAGAATGTGGAAACAGTTCACAATGGAAAACCCGCTTCGAACGAAATCCCACATTTCTCACACAGCGTTTGTAAAACACAATGCGCTGAAATGCAGCTTATTGAGTATTCCACACAAAGTAATGATCTAGCTGCTCCTTTGAAATGCAGACAACTCCACATTCAGCGAGAACATCAGCGCCAATGCAGTTTTCAGCTACCTTTGAAAACCAGGTTTCTGGCAACATTTACAACACGACGTAAATGTTAGCTATAGGGAATAAAAACACAATGCGCTGAAATGCAGCTTATTGAGTATTCCACACAAAGTAATGATCTAGCTGCTCCTTTGAATTGCAGATAATTCCACGTTCAACGAGAACATCAGCACCGACGCAGTTTTCAGCTACCTTTGAGAACCAAGGTTCTGGCACGATTTACAACACGAAGTACATGTTAGCTATAGGGAAGAAACACAATGCGCTGAAATGCAGCTTATTGAGTATTCCGCACAAAGTAATGATCTAGCTGCTCCTTTGAAATGCGGACAACTCCACATTCAGCGAGAACATCAGAGCCAACGCAGGTTTCAGCTACCTTTGAAAACTAAGGTTCTGGTACCATTTACAACACGAAGTGCATGTTAGCTATAGGGAAGAAACTCCGAATGTGATACTGCTTCACAATTGAAAACCCGCTTTGAACGAAATCCAACATTTCTCACACAGCGTCTATAAAACACAATGCGCTGAAATGCAGCTTATTGAGTATTCCGCACAAAGTAATGATCTAGCTGCTCCTTTGAAATGCAGACAACTCCACATTCAGCGAGAACATCAGCAGCCAACGCAGTTTTCAGCTACCTTTGAAAACCAAGGTTCTGGCACCATTTACAACACGAAGTACATGTTAGCTACAGGGAAGAAACTCAGAATGTGAAACTGTTCACAATGAAAACCGCTTGAACGAAATCCCACATTTGTCACACAGCGTCTATAAAACACAATGCGCTGAAATGCAGCTTATTGAGTATTCCACACAAAGTAATGATCTAGCTGCTCCTTTGAATTGCAGACAACTCCACATTCAGCGAGAACATCAGACCCAATGCAGTTTTCAGCTACTTTTGAAAACCAAGGTTCTGGCACTATTTACAACACTAAGTACTTGTTAGCTATAGGGAAGAAACACAATGCGTTGAAATGCAGCTAATAGAGTATTCCGCACAAAGTAGTGATCTAGCTGCTCCTTTGAAATGCATTCAACTCCACATTCAGCGAGAACATCACCGCCAACGCAGTTTTCAGCTACCTTTGAAAACCAAGGTTCTGGCACGATTTACAACACGAAGTACATGTTAGCTATAGGGAAGAAACTCAGAATGTGGAAACAGTTCACAATGGAAAACCCGCTTCGAACGAAATCCCACATTTCTCACACAGCGTCTATAAAACACAATGCGCTGAAATGCAGCTTATTGAGTATTCCACACAAAGAACTGATCTAGCTGCTCCTTTGAAATGCAGACAACTCCACATTCAGCGAGAACATCAGCGCCAATGCAGTTTTCAGCTACCTTTGAAAACCAGGTTTCTGGCAACATTTACAACACGACGTAAATGTTAGCTATAGGGAATAAAAACACAATGCGCTGAAATGCAGCTTATTGAGTATTCCACACAAAGTAATGATCTAGCTGCTCCTTTGAATTGCAGATAATTCCACGTTCAACGAGAACATCAGCACCGACGCAGTTTTCAGCTACCTTTGAGAACCAAGGTTCTGGCACGATTTACAACACGAAGTACATGTTAGCTATAGGGAAAAAACTCACTGCGTTGAAATGCAGCTAATACAGTATTCCGCACAAAGTAGTGATCTAGCTGCTCCTTTGAAATGCATTCACCTCCACGTTCAGCGAGAACATCAGCGCCAACGCAGGTTTCAGCTACCTTTGAAAACTAAGGTTCTGGTACCATTTACAACACGAAGTGCATGTTAGCTATAGGGAAGAAACTCCGAATGTGATACTGCTTCACAATTGAAAACCCGCTTTGAACGAAATCCCACATTTCTCCCACAGCGTCTATAAAACACAATGCGCTGAAATGCAGCTTATTGAGTATTCCACACAAAGTAATGATCTATCTGATCCTTTGAAATGCAGACAACTCCACATTCAGCGAGAACATCAGCGCCAACGCAGTTTTCAGCTACCTTTGAAAACCAAGGTTCTGGCACCATTTACAACACTAAGAACATGTTAGCTACAGGGAAGAAACTCAGAATGTGAAACTGTTCACAATGTAAAACCTGCTTTGAACGAAATCCCACATTTGTCACACAGCGTCTATAAACCACAATGCGCTGAAATGAAGCTTATTGAGTATTCCACACAAAGTAATGATCTAGCTGCTCCTTTGAATTGCAGACAACTCCACATTCAGCGAGAACATCAGAGCCAACGCAGTTTTCAGCTACCTTTGAAAACCAAGGTTCTGGCACTATTTACAACACTAAGTACTTGTTAGCTATAGGGAAGAAACACAATGCGTTGAAATGCAGCTAATAGAGTATTCCGCACAAAGTAGTGATCTAGCTGCTCCTTTGAAATGCATTCAATCCACGTTCAGCGAGAACATCAGCGCCAACGCAGGTTTCAGCTACCTTTGAAAACTAAGGTTCTGGTACCATTTACAACACGAAGTGCATGTTAGCTATAGGGAAGAAACTCCGAATGTGATACTGCTTCACAATTGAAAACCCGCTTTGAACGAAATCCCACATTTCTCACACAGCGTCTATAAAACACAATGCGCTGAAATGCAGCTTATTGAGTATTCCGCACAAAGTTATGATCTATCTGATCCTTTGAAATGCAGACAACTCCATATTCAGCGAGAACATCAGAGCCAACGCAGTTTTCAGCTACTTTTGAAAACTAAGGTTCTGGTATTATTTACAACACTAAGTACTTGTTAGCTATAGGGAAGAAACACAATGCGTTGAAATACAGCTAATAGAGTATTCCGCACAAAGTAGTGATGTAGCAGCTCCTTTGAAATGCATTCAACTCCACGTTCAGCGAGAACATCACCGCCAACGCAGGTTTCAGCTACCTGTGAAAACCAAGGTTCTGGCACGATTTACAACACGAAGTACATGTTAGCTATAGGGAAGAAACTCAGAATGTGAAACAGTTCACAATGGAAAACCCGCTTCGAACGAAATCCCACATTTCTCACACAGCGTTTGTAAAACAAAATGCGCTGAAATGCAGCTTATTGAGTATTCCGCACAAAGTAATGATCTAGCTGCTCCTTTGAATTGCAGATAATTCCACGTTCAACGAGAACATCAGCACCGACGCAGTTTTCAGCTACCATTGAAAACCAAGGTTCTGGCACCATTTACAACACGAAGTACATGTTAGGTATACGGAAGAAAAAGACAATGCGCTGAAATGCAGCTTATTGAGTATTCCACACAAAGAACTGATCTAGCAGCTCCTTTGAAATGCAGACAACTCTCAATTCAGCGAGAACATCAGCACCAATGCAGTTTTCAGCTACCTTTGAAATCCAGGGTTCTGGCACCATTTACAACACGAAGTACATATTAGGTATAGGGAATAAAAACACAATGCGCTGAAATGCAGCTTATTGAGTATTCCGCACAAAGTAATGATCTAGCTGCTCCTTTGAAATGCATTCAACTCCATGTTCAGCGAGTACATCAGCACGAATGCAGTTTTCAGCTAACTTTGAAAACCAAGGTTCTGGAACCATTTACAACACTAAGTACATGTTAGCTATAGGGAAGAAACTCAGAATGTGATACTGCTTCACAATGGAAAACCCGCTTCGAACGAAATCAAACATTTCTCCCACAGCGTCTATATAACACACAATGCGCTGAAATGCAGCTTATTGTGTATTCCGCACAAAGTAATGATCTGGCTGCTCCTTTGAAATGCAGACAACTCCACATTCAGCGAGAAATTCAGCACCAACGCAGTTTTCAGCTACCTTTGAAAACCAAGGTTCTGGCACTATTTACAACACGAAGTACATGTTAGCTATAGGGAAGAAACTCAGAATGTGGAAACAGTTCACAATGGAAAACCCGCTTCGAACGAAATCCCACATTTCTCACACAGCGTCTATAAAACACAATGCGCTGAAATGCAGCTTATTGAGTATTCCACACAAAGTAATGATCTAGCTGCTCCTTTGAAATGCAGACAACTCCACATTCAGCGAGAACATCAGCGCCAATGCAGTTTTCAGCTACCTTTGAAAACCAGGTTTCTGGCAACATTTACAACACGACGTAAATGTTAGCTATAGGGAATAAAAACACAATGCGCTGAAATGCAGCTTATTGAGTATTCCACACAAAGTAATGATCTAGCTGCTCCTTTGAATTGCAGATAATTCCACGTTCAACGAGAACATCAGCACCGACGCAGTTTTCAGCTACCATTGAAAACCAAGGTTCTGGCACCATTTACAACACGAAGTACATGTTAGGTATACGGAAGAAAAAGACAATGCGCTGAAATGCAGCTTATTGAGTATTCCACACAAAGAACTGATCTAGCAGCTCCTTTGAAATGCAGACAACTCTCAATTCAGCGAGAACATCAGCACCAATGCAGTTTTCAGCTACCTTTGAAATCCAGGGTTCTGGCACCATTTACAACATGAAGTACATATTAGGTATAGGGAATAAAAACACAATGCGCTGAAATGCAGCTTATTGAGTATTCCGCACAAAGTAATGATCTAGCTGCTCCTTTGAAATGCATTCAACTCCATGTTCAGCGAGTACATCAGCACGAATGCAGTTTTCAGCTAACTTTGAAAACCAAGGTTCTGGAACCATTTACAACACGAAGTACATGTTAGCTATAGGGAAGAAACTCAGAATGTGATACTGCTTCACAATGGAAAACCCGCTTCGAACGAAATCAAACATTTCTCCCACAGCGTCTATATAACACACAATGCGCTGAAATGCAGCTTATTGTGTATTCCGCACAAAGTAATGATCTGGCTGCTCCTTTGAAATGCAGACAACTCCACATTCAGCGAGAAATTCAGCACCAACGCAGTTTTCAGCTACCTTGAAAACCAAGGTTCTGGCACTATTTACAACACGAAGTACATGTTAGCTATAGGGAAGAAACTCAGAATGTGGAAACAGTTCACAATGGAAAACCCGCTTCGAACGAAATCCCACATTTCTCACACAGCGTCTATAAAACACAATGCGCTGAAATGCAGCTTATTGAGTATTCCACACAAAGAATGATCTAGCTGCTCCTTTGAAATGCAGACAACTCCACATTCAGCGAGAACATCAGCGCCAATGCAGTTTTCAGCTACCTTTGAAAACCAGGTTTCTGGCAACATTTACAACACGACGTAAATGTTAGCTATAGGGAATAAAAACACAATGCGCTGAAATGCAGCTTATTGAGTATTCCACACAAAGTAATGATCTAGCTGCTCCTTTGAATTGCAGATAATTCCACGTTCAACGAGAACATCAGCACCGACGCAGTTTTCAGCTACCTTTGAGAACCAAGGTTCTGGCACGATTTACAACACGAAGTACATGTTAGCTATAGGGAAGAAACTCACTGCGTTGAAATGCAGCTAATACAGTATTCCGCACAAAGTAGTGATCTAGCTGCTCCTTTGAAATGCATTCAATCCACGTTCAGCGAGAACATGAGCGCCAACGCAGGTTTCAGCTACCTTTGAAAACTAAGGTTCTGGTACCATTTGCAACACGGAGTGCATGTTAGCTATAGGGAAGAAACTCCGAATGTGATACTGCTTCACAATTGAAAACCTGCTTTGAACGAAATCCCACATTTCTCCCACAGCGTCTATAAAACACAATGCGCTGAAATGCAGCTTATTGAGTATTCCACACAAAGTAATGATCTATCTGATCCTTTGAAATGCAGACAACTCCACATTCAGCGAGAACATCAGCGCAAACGCAGTTTTCAGCTACCTTTGAAAACCAAAGTTCTGGCACCATTTACAAGACTAAGAACATGTTAGCTACAGGGAAGAAACTCAGAATGTGAAACTGTTCACAATGTAAAACCTGCTTTGAACGAAATCCCACATTTGTCACACAGCGTCTATAAAACACAATGCGCTGAAATGCAGCTTATTGAGTATTCCACACAAAGTAATGATCTAGCTGCTCCTTTGAATTGCAGACAACTCCACATTCAGCGAGAACATCAGAGCCAACGCAGTTTTCAGCTACCTTTGAAAACCAAGGTTCTGGCACTATTTACAACACTAAGTACTTGTTAGCTATAGGGAAGAAACACAATGCGTTGAAATGCAGCTAATAGAGTATTCCGCACAAAGTAGTGATCTAGCTGCTCCTTTGAAATGCATTCAATCCACGTTCAGCGAGAACATCAGCGCCAACGCAGGTTTCAGCTACCTTTGAAAACTAAGGTTCTGGTACCATTTACAACACGAAGTGCATGTTAGCTATAGGGAAGAAACTCCGAATGTGATACTGCTTCACAATTGAAAACCCGCTTTGAACGAAATCCCACATTTCTCACACAGCGTCTATAAAACACAATGCGCTGAAATGCAGCTTATTGAGTATTCCGCACAAAGTTATGATCTATCTGATCCTTTGAAATGCAGACAACTCCATATTCAGCGAGAACATCAGAGCCAACGCAGTTTTCAGCTACTTTTGAAAACTAAGGTTCTGGTATTATTTACAACACTAAGTACTTGTTAGCTATAGGGAAGAAACACAATGCGTTGAAATACAGCTAATAGAGTATTCCGCACAAAGTAGTGATGTAGCAGCTCCTTTGAAATGCATTCAACTCCACGTTCAGCGAGAACATCACCGCCAACGCAGGTTTCAGCTACCTGTGAAAACCAAGGTTCTGGCACGATTTACAACACGAAGTACATGTTAGCTATAGGGAAGAAACTCAGAATGTGAAACAGTTCACAATGGAAAACCCGCTTCGAACGAAATCCCACATTTCTCACACAGCGTTTGTAAAACAAAATGCGCTGAAATGCAGCTTATTGAGTATTCCGCACAAAGTAATGATCTAGCTGCTCCTTTGAAATGCATTCAACTCCACTTTCAGCGAGAACATCAGCACCGAACGCAGTTTTCAGCTACCATTGAAAACCAAGGTTCTGGCACCATTTACAACACGAAGTACATGTTAGGTATACGGAAGAAAAAGACAATGCGCTGAAATGCAGCTTATTGAGTATTCCACACAAAGAACTGATCTAGCAGCTCCTTTGAAATGCAGACAACTCTCAATTCAGCGAGAACATCAGCACCAATGCAGTTTTCAGCTACCTTTGAAATCCAGGGTTCTGGCACCATTTACAACACGAAGTACATATTAGGTATAGGGAATAAAAACACAATGCGCTGAAATGCAGCTTATTGAGTATTCCGCACAAAGTAATGATCTAGCTGCTCCTTTGAAATGCATTCAACTCCATGTTCAGCGAGTACATCAGCACGAATGCAGTTTTCAGCTAACTTTGAAAACCAAGGTTCTGGAACCATTTACAACACGAAGTACATGTTAGCTATAGGGAAGAAACTCAGAATGTGATACTGCTTCACAATGGAAAACCCGCTTCGAACGAAATCAAACATTTCTCCCACAGCGTCTATATAACACACAATGCGCTGAAATGCAGCTTATTGTGTATTCCGCACAAAGTAATGATCTGGCTGCTCCTTTGAAATGCAGACAACTCCACATTCAGCGAGAAATTCAGCACCAACGCAGTTTTCAGCTACCTTTGAAAACCAAGGTTCTGGCACTATTTACAACACGAAGTACATGTTAGCTATAGGGAAGAAACTCAGAATGTGGAAACAGTTCACAATGGAAAACCCGCTTCGAACGAAATCCCACATTTCTCACACAGCGTCTATAAAACACAATGCGCTGAAATGCAGCTTATTGAGTATTCCACACAAAGTAATGATCTAGCTGCTCCTTTGAAATGCAGACAACTCCACATTCAGCGAGAACATCAGCGCCAATGCAGTTTTCAGCTACCTTTGAAAACCAGGTTTCTGGCAACATTTACAACACGATGTACATGTTAGCTATAGGGAAGAAAAACACAATGCGCTGAAATGCAGCTTATTGAGTATTCCACACAAAGTAATGATCTAGCTGCTCCTTTGAATTGCAGATAATTCCACGTTCAACGAGAACATCAGCACCGACGCAGTTTTCAGCTACCTTTGAGAACCAAGGTTCTGGCACGATTTACAACACGAAGTACATGTTAGCTATAGGGAAGAAACACAATGCGCTGAAATGCAGCTTATTGAGTATTCCGCACAAAGTAATGATCTAGCTGCTCCTTTGAAATGCAGACAACTCCACATTCAGCGAGAACATCAGCACCAACGCAGTTTTCAGCTACCTTTGAAAACCAAGGTTCTGGCACCATTTACAACACGAAGTACATGTTAGCTATAGGGAAGAAACTCAGAATGTGAAACAGTTCACAATGGAAAACCCGCTTCGAACGAAATCCCACATTTCTCACACAGCGTCTATAAAACACAATGCGCTGAAATGCAGCTTATTGAGTATTCCGCACAAAGTAATGATCTAGCTGCTCCTTTGAAATGCAGACAACTCCACATTCAGCGAGAACATCAGCGCCAACGCAGTTTTCAGCTACCTTTGAAAACCAGGTTTCTGGCAACATTTACAACACGACGTAAATGTTAGCTATAGGGAATAAAAACACAATGCGCTGAAATGCAGCTTATTGAGTATTCCACACAAAGTAATGATCTAGCTGCTCCTTTGAATTGCAGATAATTCCACGTTCAACGAGAACATCAGCACCGACGCAGTTTTCAGCTACCTTTGAAAACCAAGGTTCTGGCACGATTTACAACACGAAGTACATGTTAGCTATAGGGAAGAAACACAATGCGCTGAAATGCAGCTTATTGAGTATTCCGCACAAAGTAATGATCTAGCTGCTCCTTTGAAATGCAGACAACTCCACATTCAGCGAGAACATCAGAGCCAACGCAGTTTTCAGCTACCTTTGAAAACTAAGGTTCTGGCACTATTTACAACACTAAGTACTTGTTAGCTATAGGGAAGAAACACACTGCGTGGAAATGCAGCTAATACAGTATTCCGCACAAAGTAGTGATCTAGCTGCTCCTTTGAAATGCATTCAATCCACGTTCAGCGAGAACATCAGCGCCAACGCAGGTTTCAGCTACCTTTGAAAACTAAGGTTCTGGTACCATTTACAACACGAAGTGCATGTTAGCTATAGGGAAGAAACTCCGAATGTGATACTGCTTCACAATTGAAAACCCGCTTTGAACGAAATCCCACATTTCTCACACAGCGTCTATAAAACACAATGCGCTGAAATGCAGCTTATTGAGTATTCCGCACAAAGTTATGATCTATCTGATCCTTTGAAATGCAGACAACTCCATATTCAGCGAGAACATCAGAGCCAACGCAGTTTTCAGCTACTTTTGAAAACTAAGGTTCTGGTATTATTTACAACACTAAGTACTTGTTAGCTATAGGGAAGAAACACAATGCGTTGAAATACAGCTAATAGAGTATTCCGCACAAAGTAGTGATGTAGCAGCTCCTTTGAAATGCATTCAACTCCACGTTCAGCGAGAACATCACCGCCAACGCAGGTTTCAGCTACCTGTGAAAACCAAGGTTCTGGCACGATTTACAACACGAAGTACATGTTAGCTATAGGGAAGAAACTCAGAATGTGAAACAGTTCACAATGGAAAACCCGCTTCGAACGAAATCCCACATTTCTCACACAGCGTTTGTAAAACAAAATGCGCTGAAATGCAGCTTATTGAGTATTCCGCACAAAGTAATGATCTAGCTGCTCCTTTGAAATGCATTCAACTCCATTTTCAGCGAGAACATCAGCACGAATGCAGTTTTCAGCTACCATTGAAAACCAAGGTTCTGGCACCATTTACAACACGAAGTACATGTTAGGTATACGGAAGAAAAAGACAATGCGCTGAAATGCAGCTTATTGAGTATTCCACACAAAGAACTGATCTAGCAGCTCCTTTGAAATGCAGACAACTCTCAATTCAGCGAGAACATCAGCACCAATGCAGTTTTCAGCTACCTTTGAAATCCAGGGTTCTGGCACCATTTACAACACGAAGTACATATTAGGTATAGGGAATAAAAACACAATGCGCTGAAATGCAGCTTATTGAGTATTCCGCACAAAGTAATGATCTAGCTGCTCCTTTGAAATGCATTCAACTCCATGTTCAGCGAGTACATCAGCACGAATGCAGTTTTCAGCTAACTTTGAAAACCAAGGTTCTGGAACCATTTACAACACGAAGTACATGTTAGCTATAGGGAAGAAACTCAGAATGTGATACTGCTTCACAATGGAAAACCCGCTTCGAACGAAATCAAACATTTCTCCCACAGCGTCTATATAACACACAATGCGCTGAAATGCAGCTTATTGTGTATTCCGCACAAAGTAATGATCTGGCTGCTCCTTTGAAATGCAGACAACTCCACATTCAGCGAGAAATTCAGCACCAACGCAGTTTTCAGCTACCTTTGAAAACCAAGGTTCTGGCACTATTTACAACACGAAGTACATGTTAGCTATAGGGAAGAAACTCAGAATGTGGAAACAGTTCACAATGGAAAACCCGCTTCGAACGAAATCCCACATTTCTCACACAGCGTCTATAAAACACAATGCGCTGAAATGCAGCTTATTGAGTATTCCACACAAAGAAATGATCTAGCTGCTCCTTTGAAATGCAGACAACTCCACATTCAGCGAGAACATCAGCGCCAATGCAGTTTTCAGCTACCTTTGAAAACCAGGTTTCTGGCAACATTTACAACACGACGTAAATGTTAGCTATAGGGAATAAAAACACAATGCGCTGAAATGCAGCTTATTGAGTATTCCACACAAAGTAATGATCTAGCTGCTCCTTTGAAATGCAGATAACTCCACGTTCAACGAGAACATCAGCCGCCAACGCAGTTTTCAGCTACCTTTGAAAACCAAGGTTCTGGCACGTTAGCTATAGGAAATCGAATGTGAACAGTTCACATGAACCGCTTGACGAATCCACTTTCTCACAGGCGTATAAAACACAATGCGCTGAAATGCAGCTTATTGAGTATTCCACACAAAGTAATGATCTAGCTGCTCCTTTGAATTGCAGACAACTCCACATTCAGTGAGAACATCAGAGCCAACGCAGTTTTCAGCTACCTTTGAAAACCAAAGTTCTGGCACGATTTACAACACTAAGAACATGTTAGCTATAGGGAAGAAACTCAGAATGTGATACTGCTTCACAATGGAAAACCCGGTTCGAACATAATCCCACATTTCTCACAGAGCGTCTATAGAACACAATGCGCTGAAATGCAGCTTATTGAGTATTCCGCACAAAGTAATGATCTAGCTGCTCCTTTAAAATGCAGACAACTCCACGTTCAGCGAGAACATCAGCGCCAATGCAGTTTTCAGCTACCTTTGAAAACCAAGGTTCTGGCAACATTTACAACACGAAGTAAATGTTAGCTATAGGGAAGAAACTCAGAATGTGATACTGCTTCACAATGGAAAACCCGCATTCAGAGAGAACATCAGCGCCAACGCTGTTTTCAGCTACCTTTGAAAACCAGGTTCTGGCAACATTTACAACACGACGTAATGTTAGCTATAGGCAGAAAAACACAATGCGCTGAATGCAGCTTATTGAGTATTGAATTGCAGATTATTGCACGTTCAACGAGAACATCAGCACCGACGCAGTTTTCAGCTACCTTTGAAAACTAAGGTTCTGGCACGATTTACAACACGAAGTACATGTTAGCTATAGGGAAGAAACACAATGCGCTGAAATGCAGCTTATTGAGTATTCCGCACAAAGTAATGATCTAGCTGCTCCTTTGAAATGCAGACAACTCCACATTCAGCGAGAACATCAGAGCCAACGCAGTTTTCAGCTACCTTTGAAAACTAAGGTTCTGGCACTATTTACAACACTAAGTACTTGTTAGCTATAGGGAAGAAACACACTGCGTGGAAATGCAGCTAATACAGTATTCCGCACAAAGTAGTGATCTAGCTGCTCCTTTGAAATGCATTCAATCCACGTTCAGCGAGAACATCAGCGCCAACGCAGGTTTCAGCTACCTTTGAAAACTAAGGTTCTGGTACCATTTACAACACGAAGTGCATGTTAGCTATAGGGAAGAAACTCCGAATGTGATACTGCTTCACAATTGAAAACCCGCTTTGAACGAAATCCCACATTTCTCACACAGCGTCTATAAAACACAATGCGCTGAAATGCAGCTTATTGAGTATTCCGCACAAAGTTATGATCTAGCTGCTCCTTTGAAATGCAGACAACTCCATATTCAGCGAGAACATCAGAGCCAACGCAGTTTTCAGCTACTTTTGAAAACTAAGGTTCTGGTATTATTTACAACACTAAGTACTTGTTAGCTATAGGGAAGAAACACAATGCGTTGAAATACAGCTAATAGAGTATTCCGCACAAAGTAGTGATGTAGCAGCTCCTTTGAAATGCATTCAACTCCACGTTCAGCGAGAACATCACCGCCAACGCAGGTTTCAGCTACCTGTGAAAACCAAGGTTCTGGCACGATTTACAACACGAAGTACATGTTAGCTATAGGGAAGAAACTCAGAATGTGAAACAGTTCACAATGGAAAACCCGCTTCGAACGAAATCCCACATTTCTCACACAGCGTTTGTAAAACAAAATGCGCTGAAATGCAGCTTATTGAGTATTCCGCACAAAGTAATGATCTAGCTGCTCCTTTGAAATGCATTCAACTCCATTTTCAGCGAGAACATCAGCACGAATGCAGTTTTCAGCTACCATTGAAAACCAAGGTTCTGGCACCATTTACAACACGAAGTACATGTTAGGTATACGGAAGAAAAAGACAATGCGCTGAAATGCAGCTTATTGAGTATTCCACACAAAGAACTGATCTAGCAGCTCCTTTGAAATGCAGACAACTCTCAATTCAGCGAGAACATCAGCACCAATGCAGTTTTCAGCTACCTTTGAAATCCAGGGTTCTGGCACCATTTACAACACGAAGTACATGTTAGGTATAGGGAATAAAAACACAATGCGCTGAAATGCAGCTTATTGAGTATTCCGCACAAAGTAATGATCTAGCTGCTCCTTTGAAATGCAGACAACTCCACATTCAGCGAGAACATCAGCGCCAATGCAGTTTTCAGCTACCTTTGAAAACCAGGTTTCTGGCAACATTTACAACACGACGTAAATGTTAGCTATAGGGAATAAAAACACAATGCGCTGAAATGCAGCTTATTGAGTATTCCACACAAAGTAATGATCTAGCTGCTCCTTTGAATTGCAGATAATTCCACGTTCAACGAGAACATCAGCACCGACGCAGTTTTCAGCTACCATTGAAAACCAAGGTTCTGGCACCATTTACAACACGAAGTACATGTTAGGTATACGGAAGAAAAAGACAATGCGCTGAAATGCAGCTTATTGAGTATTCCACACAAAGAACTGATCTAGCAGCTCCTTTGAAATGCAGACAACTCTCAATTCAGCGAGAACATCAGCACCAATGCAGTTTTCAGCTACCTTTGAAATCCAGGGTTCTGGCACCATTTACAACACGAAGTACATATTAGGTATAGGGAATAAAAACACAATGCGCTGAAATGCAGCTTATTGAGTATTCCGCACAAAGTAATGATCTAGCTGCTCCTTTGAAATGCATTCAACTCCATGTTCAGCGAGTACATCAGCACGAATGCAGTTTTCAGCTAACTTTGAAAACCAAGGTTCTGGAACCATTTACAACACGAAGTACATGTTAGCTATAGGGAAGAAACTCAGAATGTGATACTGCTTCACAATGGAAAACCCGCTTCGAACGAAATCAAACATTTCTCCCACAGCGTCTATATAACACACAATGCGCTGAAATGCAGCTTATTGTGTATTCCGCACAAAGTAATGATCTGGCTGCTCCTTTGAAATGCAGACAACTCCACATTCAGCGAGAAATTCAGCACCAACGCAGTTTTCAGCTACCTTTGAAAACCAAGGTTCTGGCACTATTTACAACACGAAGTACATGTTAGCTATAGGGAAGAAACTCAGAATGTGGAAACAGTTCACAATGGAAAACCCGCTTCGAACGAAATCCCACATTTCTCACACAGCGTCTATAAAACACAATGCGCTGAAATGCAGCTTATTGAGTATTCCACACAAAGAAATGATCTAGCTGCTCCTTTGAAATGCAGACAACTCCACATTCAGCGAGAACATCAGCGCCAATGCAGTTTTCAGCTACCTTTGAAAACCAGGTTTCTGGCAACATTTACAACACGACGTAAATGTTAGCTATAGGGAATAAAAACACAATGCGCTGAAATGCAGCTTATTGAGTATTCCACACAAAGTAATGATCTAGCTGCTCCTTTGAATTGCAGATAATTCCACGTTCAACGAGAACATCAGCACCGACGCAGTTTTCAGCTACCTTTGAGAACCAAGGTTCTGGCACGATTTACAACACGAAGTACATGTTAGCTATAGGGAAGAAACACAATGCGCTGAAATGCAGCTTATTGAGTATTCCGCACAAAGTAATGATCTAGCTGCTCCTTTGAAATGCATTCAACTCCACGTTCAGCGAGAACATCAGCGCCAACGCAGGTTTCAGCTACCTTTGAAAACTAAGGTTCTGGTACCATTTACAACACGGAGTGCATGTTAGCTATAGGGAAGAAACTCCGAATGTGATACTGCTTCACAATTGAAAACCTGCTTTGAACGAAATCCCACATTTCTCCCACAGCGTCTATAAAACACAATGCGCTGAAATGCAGCTTATTGAGTATTCCGCACAAAGTAATGATCTAGCTGCTCCTTTGAAATGCAGACAACTCCACATTCAGCGAGAACATCAGCGCCAACGCAGTTTTCAGCTACCTTTGAAAACCAAGGTTCTGGCACCATTTACAACACGAAGTACATGTTAGCTATAGGGAAGAAACTCAGAATGTGAAACTGTTCACAATGTAAAACCCGCTTTGAACGAAATCCCACATTTCTCACACAGCGTCTATAAAACACAATGCGCTGAAATGCAGCTTATTGAGTATTCCACACAAAGTAATGATCTAGCTGCTCCTTTGAATTGCAGACAACTCCACATTCAGCGAGAACATCAGAGCCAACGCAGTTTTCAGCTACCTTTGAAAACCAAGGTTCTGGCACTATTTACAACACTAAGTACTTGTTAGCTATAGGGAAGAAACACAATGCGTTGAAATGCAGCTAATAGAGTATTCCGCACAAAGTAGTGATCTAGCTGCTCCTTTGAAATGCATTCAATCCACGTTCAGCGAGAACATCAGCGCCAACGCAGGTTTCAGCTACCTTTGAAAACTAAGGTTCTGGTACCATTTACAACACGAAGTGCATGTTAGCTATAGGGAAGAAACTCCGAATGTGATACTGCTTCACAATTGAAAACCCGCTTTGAACGAAATCCCACATTTCTCACACAGCGTCTATAAAACACAATGCGCTGAAATGCAGCTTATTGAGTATTCCGCACAAAGTTATGATCTATCTGATCCTTTGAAATGCAGACAACTCCATATTCAGCGAGAACATCAGAGCCAACGCAGTTTTCAGCTACTTTTGAAAACTAAGGTTCTGGTATTATTTACAACACTAAGTACTTGTTAGCTATAGGGAAGAAACACAATGCGTTGAAATACAGCTAATAGAGTATTCCGCACAAAGTAGTGATGTAGCAGCTCCTTTGAAATGCATTCAACTCCACGTTCAGCGAGAACATCACCGCCAACGCAGGTTTCAGCTACCTGTGAAAACCAAGGTTCTGGCACGATTTACAACACGAAGTACATGTTAGCTATAGGGAAGAAACTCAGAATGTGAAACAGTTCACAATGGAAAACCCGCTTCGAACGAAATCCCACATTTCTCACACAGCGTTTGTAAAACAAAATGCGCTGAAATGCAGCTTATTGAATATTCCGCACAAAGTAATGATCTAGCTGCTCCTTTGAATTGCAGATTATTGCACGTTCAAAGAGAACATCAGCACGAATGCAGTTTTCAGCTACCTTTGAAAACCAAGGTTCTGGCACCATTTACAACACGAAGTACATGTTAGGTATACGGAAGAAAAAGACAATGCGCTGAAATGCAGCTTATTGAGTATTCCACACAAAGAACTGATCTAGCAGCTCCTTTGAAATGCAGACAACTCTCAATTCAGCGAGAACATCAGCACCAATGCAGTTTTCAGCTACCTTTGAAATCCAGGGTTCTGGCACCATTTACAACACGAAGTACATATTAGGTATAGGGAATAAAAACACAATGCGCTGAAATGCAGCTTATTGAGTATTCCGCACAAAGTAATGATCTAGCTGCTCCTTTGAAATGCATTCAACTCCATGTTCAGCGAGTACATCAGCACGAATGCAGTTTTCAGCTAACTTTGAAAACCAAGGTTCTGGAACCATTTACAACACGAAGTACATGTTAGCTATAGGGAAGAAACTCAGAATGTGATACTGCTTCACAATGGAAAACCCGCTTCGAACGAAATCAAACATTTCTCCCACAGCGTCTATATAACACACAATGCGCTGAAATGCAGCTTATTGTGTATTCCGCACAAAGTAATGATCTGGCTGCTCCTTTGAAATGCAGACAACTCCACATTCAGCGAGAAATTCAGCACCAACGCAGTTTTCAGCTACCTTTGAAAACCAAGGTTCTGGCACTATTTACAACACGAAGTACATGTTAGCTATAGGGAAGAAACTCAGAATGTGGAAACAGTTCACAATGGAAAACCCGCTTCGAACGAAATCCCACATTTCTCACACAGCGTCTATAAAACACAATGCGCTGAAATGCAGCTTATTGAGTATTCCACACAAAGTAATGATCTAGCTGCTCCTTTGAAATGCAGACAACTCCACATTCAGCGAGAACATCAGCGCCAATGCAGTTTTCAGCTACCTTTGAAAACCAGGTTTCTGGCAACATTTACAACACGACGTAAATGTTAGCTATAGGGAATAAAAACACAATGCGCTGAAATGCAGCTTATTGAGTATTCCACACAAAGTAATGATCTAGCTGCTCCTTTGAATTGCAGATAATTCCACGTTCAACGAGAACATCAGCACCGACGCAGTTTTCAGCTACCATTGAAAACCAAGGTTCTGGCACCATTTACAACACGAAGTACATGTTAGGTATACGGAAGAAAAAGACAATGCGCTGAAATGCAGCTTATTGAGTATTCCACACAAAGAACTGATCTAGCAGCTCCTTTGAAATGCAGACAACTCTCAATTCAGCGAGAACATCAGCACCAATGCAGTTTTCAGCTACCTTTGAAATCCAGGGTTCTGGCACCATTTACAACATGAAGTACATATTAGGTATAGGGAATAAAAACACAATGCGCTGAAATGCAGCTTATTGAGTATTCCGCACAAAGTAATGATCTAGCTGCTCCTTTGAAATGCATTCAACTCCATGTTCAGCGAGTACATCAGCACGAATGCAGTTTTCAGCTAACTTTGAAAACCAAGGTTCTGGAACCATTTACAACACGAAGTACATGTTAGCTATAGGGAAGAAACTCAGAATGTGATACTGCTTCACAATGGAAAACCCGCTTCGAACGAAATCAAACATTTCTCCCACAGCGTCTATATAACACACAATGCGCTGAAATGCAGCTTATTGTGTATTCCGCACAAAGTAATGATCTGGCTGCTCCTTTGAAATGCAGACAACTCCACATTCAGCGAGAAATTCAGCACCAACGCAGTTTTCAGCTACCTTTGAAAACCAAGGTTCTGGCACTATTTACAACACGAAGTACATGTTAGCTATAGGGAAGAAACTCAGAATGTGGAAACAGTTCACAATGGAAAACCCGCTTCGAACGAAATCCCACATTTCTCACACAGCGTCTATAAAACACAATGCGCTGAAATGCAGCTTATTGAGTATTCCACACAAAGAAATGATCTAGCTGCTCCTTTGAAATGCAGACAACTCCACATTCAGCGAGAACATCAGCGCCAATGCAGTTTTCAGCTACCTTTGAAAACCAGGTTTCTGGCAACATTTACAACACGACGTAAATGTTAGCTATAGGGAATAAAAACACAATGCGCTGAAATGCAGCTTATTGAGTATTCCACACAAAGTAATGATCTAGCTGCTCCTTTGAATTGCAGATAATTCCACGTTCAACGAGAACATCAGCACCGACGCAGTTTTCAGCTACCTTTGAGAACCAAGGTTCTGGCACGATTTACAACACGAAGTACATGTTAGCTATAGGGAAGAAACTCACTGCGTTGAAATGCAGCTAATACAGTATTCCGCACAAAGTAGTGATCTAGCTGCTCCTTTGAAATGCATTCAATCCACGTTCAGCGAGAACATGAGCGCCAACGCAGGTTTCAGCTACCTTTGAAAACTAAGGTTCTGGTACCATTTACAACACGGAGTGCATGTTAGCTATAGGGAAGAAACTCCGAATGTGATACTGCTTCACAATTGAAAACCTGCTTTGAACGAAATCCCACATTTCTCACACAGCGTCTATAAAACACAATGCGCTGAAATGCAGCTTATTGAGTATTCCACACAAAGTAATGATCTATCTGATCCTTTGAAATGCAGACAACTCCACATTCAGCGAGAACATCAGCGCAAACGCAGTTTTCAGCTACCTTTGAAAACCAAAGTTCTGGCACCATTTACAAGACTAAGAACATGTTAGCTACAGGGAAGAAACTCAGAATGTGAAACTGTTCACAATGTAAAACCTGCTTTGAACGAAATCCCACATTTCTCACACAGCGTCTATAAAACACAATGCGCTGAAATGCAGCTTATTGAGTATTCCACACAAAGTAATGATCTAGCTGCTCCTTTGAATTGCAGACAACTCCACATTCAGCGAGAACATCAGCGCCAATGCAGTTTTCAGCTACCTTTGAAAACCAGGTTTCTGGCAACATTTACAACACGACGTAAATGTTAGCTATAGGGAATAAAAACACAATGCGCTGAAATGCAGCTTATTGAGTATTCCACACAAAGTAATGATCTAGCTGCTCCTTTGAATTGCAGATAATTCCACGTTCAACGAGAACATCAGCACCGACGCAGTTTTCAGCTACCATTGAAAACCAAGGTTCTGGCACCATTTACAACACGAAGTACATGTTAGGTATACGGAAGAAAAAGACAATGCGCTGAAATGCAGCTTATTGAGTATTCCACACAAAGAACTGATCTAGCAGCTCCTTTGAAATGCAGACAACTCTCAATTCAGCGAGAACATCAGCACCAATGCAGTTTTCAGCTACCTTTGAAATCCAGGGTTCTGGCACCATTTACAACACGAAGTACATATTAGGTATAGGGAATAAAAACACAATGCGCTGAAATGCAGCTTATTGAGTATTCCGCACAAAGTAATGATCTAGCTGCTCCTTTGAAATGCATTCAACTCCATGTTCAGCGAGTACATCAGCACGAATGCAGTTTTCAGCTAACTTTGAAAACCAAGGTTCTGGAACCATTTACAACACGAAGTACATGTTAGCTATAGGGAAGAAACTCAGAATGTGATACTGCTTCACAATGGAAAACCCGCTTCGAACGAAATCAAACATTTCTCCCACAGCGTCTATATAACACACAATGCGCTGAAATGCAGCTTATTGTGTATTCCGCACAAAGTAATGATCTGGCTGCTCCTTTGAAATGCAGACAACTCCACATTCAGCGAGAAATTCAGCACCAACGCAGTTTTCAGCTACCTTTGAAAACCAAGGTTCTGGCACTATTTACAACACGAAGTACATGTTAGCTATAGGGAAGAAACTCAGAATGTGGAAACAGTTCACAATGGAAAACCCGCTTCGAACGAAATCCCACATTTCTCACACAGCGTCTATAAAACACAATGCGCTGAAATGCAGCTTATTGAGTATTCCACACAAAGAAATGATCTAGCTGCTCCTTTGAAATGCAGACAACTCCACATTCAGCGAGAACATCAGCGCCAATGCAGTTTTCAGCTACCTTTGAAAACCAGGTTTCTGGCAACATTTACAACACGACGTAAATGTTAGCTATAGGGAATAAAAACACAATGCGCTGAAATGCAGCTTATTGAGTATTCCACACAAAGTAATGATCTAGCTGCTCCTTTGAATTGCAGATAATTCCACGTTCAACGAGAACATCAGCACCGACGCAGTTTTCAGCTACCTTTGAGAACCAAGGTTCTGGCACGATTTACAACACGAAGTACATGTTAGCTATAGGGAAGAAACACAATGCGTTGAAATACAGCTAATAGAGTATTCCGCACAAAGTAGTGATCTAGCTGCTCCTTTGAAATGCGGACAACTCCACGTTCAGCGAGAACATCAGCGCCAACGCAGTTTTCAGCTACCTTTGAAAACTAAGGTTCTGGTACCATTTACAACACGAAGTGCATGTTAGCTATAGGGAAGAAACTCCGAATGTGATACTGCTTCACAATTGAAAACCCGCTTTGAACGAAATCCCACATTTCTCCCACAGCGTCTATAAAACACAATGCGCTGAAATGCAGCTTATTGAGTATTCCGCACAAAGTAATGATCTATCTGATCCTTTGAAATGCAGACAACTCCACATTCAGCGAGAACATCAGCGCCAACGCAGTTTTCAGCTACCTTTGAAAACCAAGGTTCTGGCACCATTTACAACACTAAGTACATGTTAGCTATAGGGAAGAAACTCAGAATGTGAAACAGTTCACAATGGAAAACCTGCTTCGAACGAAATCCCACATTTCTCACACAGCGTCTATAAAACACAATGCGCTGAAATGCAGCTTATTGAGTATTCCACACAAAGTAATGATCTAGCTGCTCCTTTGAAATGCAGACAACTCCACGTTCAACGAGAACATCAGCGCCAATGCAGTTTTCAGCTACCTTTGAAAACCAGGTTTCTGGCAACATTTACAACACGACGTAAATGTTAGCTATAGGGAATAAAAACACAATGCGCTGAAATGCAGCTTATTGAGTATTCCACACAAAGTAATGATCTAGCTGCTCCTTTGAATTGCAGATAATTCCACGTTCAACGAGAACATCAGCACCGACGCAGTTTTCAGCTACCATTGAAAACCAAGGTTCTGGCACCATTTACAACACGAAGTACATGTTAGGTATACGGAAGAAAAAGACAATGCGCTGAAATGCAGCTTATTGAGTATTCCACACAAAGAACTGATCTAGCAGCTCCTTTGAAATGCAGACAACTCTCAATTCAGCGAGAACATCAGCACCAATGCAGTTTTCAGCTACCTTTGAAATCCAGGGTTCTGGCACCATTTACAACACGAAGTACATATTAGGTATAGGGAATAAAAACACAATGCGCTGAAATGCAGCTTATTGAGTATTCCGCACAAAGTAATGATCTAGCTGCTCCTTTGAAATGCATTCAACTCCATGTTCAGCGAGTACATCAGCACGAATGCAGTTTTCAGCTAACTTTGAAAACCAAGGTTCTGGAACCATTTACAACACGAAGTACATGTTAGCTATAGGGAAGAAACTCAGAATGTGATACTGCTTCACAATGGAAAACCCGCTTCGAACGAAATCAAACATTTCTCCCACAGCGTCTATATAACACACAATGCGCTGAAATGCAGCTTATTGTGTATTCCGCACAAAGTAATGATCTGGCTGCTCCTTTGAAATGCAGACAACTCCACATTCAGCGAGAAATTCAGCACCAACGCAGTTTTCAGCTACCTTTGAAAACCAAGGTTCTGGCACTATTTACAACACGAAGTACATGTTAGCTATAGGGAAGAAACTCAGAATGTGGAAACAGTTCACAATGGAAAACCCGCTTCGAACGAAATCCCACATTTCTCACACAGCGTCTATAAAACACAATGCGCTGAAATGCAGCTTATTGAGTATTCCACACAAAGAAATGATCTAGCTGCTCCTTTGAAATGCAGACAACTCCACATTCAGCGAGAACATCAGCGCCAATGCAGTTTTCAGCTACCTTTGAAAACCAGGTTTCTGGCAACATTTACAACACGACGTAAATGTTAGCTATAGGGAATAAAAACACAATGCGCTGAAATGCAGCTTATTGAGTATTCCACACAAAGTAATGATCTAGCTGCTCCTTTGAATTGCAGATAATTCCACGTTCAACGAGAACATCAGCACCGACGCAGTTTTCAGCTACCTTTGAGAACCAAGGTTCTGGCACGATTTACAACACGAAGTACATGTTAGCTATAGGGAAGAAACACACTGCGTGGAAATGCAGCTAATACAGTATTCCGCACAAAGTAGTGATCTAGCTGCTCCTTTGAAATGCATTCAATCCACGTTCAGCGAGAACATCAGCGCCAACGCAGTTTTCAGCTACCTTTGAAAACTAAGGTTCTGGTACCATTTACAACACGGAGTGCATGTTAGCTATAGGGAAGAAACTCCGAATGTGATACTGCTTCACAATTGAAAACCTGCTTTGAACGAAATCCCACATTTCTCCCACAGCGTCTATAAAACACAATGCGCTGAAATGCAGCTTATTGAGTATTCCACACAAAGTAATGATCTATCTGATCCTTTGAAATGCAGACAACTCCACATTCAGCGAGAACATCAGCGCCAACGCAGTTTTCAGCTACCTTTGAAAACCAAGGTTCTGGCACCATTTACAACACTAAGTACATGTTAGCTATAGGGAAGAAACTCAGAATGTGAAACTGTTCACAATGTAAAACCTGCTTTGAACGAAATCCCACATTTCTCACACAGCGTCTATAAAACACAATGCGCTGAAATGCAGCTTATTGAGTATTCCACACAAAGTAATGATCTAGCTGCTCCTTTGAATTGCAGACAACTCCACATTCAGCGAGAACATCAGCGCCAATGCAGTTTTCAGCTACCTTTGAAAACCAGGTTTCTGGCAACATTTACAACACGACGTAAATGTTAGCTATAGGGAATAAAAACACAATGCGCTGAAATGCAGCTTATTGAGTATTCCACACAAAGTAATGATCTAGCTGCTCCTTTGAATTGCAGATAATTCCACGTTCAACGAGAACATCAGCACCGACGCAGTTTTCAGCTACCATTGAAAACCAAGGTTCTGGCACCATTTACAACACGAAGTACATGTTAGGTATACGGAAGAAAAAGACAATGCGCTGAAATGCAGCTTATTGAGTATTCCACACAAAGAACTGATCTAGCAGCTCCTTTGAAATGCAGACAACTCTCAATTCAGCGAGAACATCAGCACCAATGCAGTTTTCAGCTACCTTTGAAATCCAGGGTTCTGGCACCATTTACAACACGAAGTACATATTAGGTATAGGGAATAAAAACACAATGCGCTGAAATGCAGCTTATTGAGTATTCCGCACAAAGTAATGATCTAGCTGCTCCTTTGAAATGCATTCAACTCCATGTTCAGCGAGTACATCAGCACGAATGCAGTTTTCAGCTAACTTTGAAAACCAAGGTTCTGGAACCATTTACAACACGAAGTACATGTTAGCTATAGGGAAGAAACTCAGAATGTGATACTGCTTCACAATGGAAAACCCGCTTCGAACGAAATCAAACATTTCTCCCACAGCGTCTATATAACACACAATGCGCTGAAATGCAGCTTATTGTGTATTCCGCACAAAGTAATGATCTGGCTGCTCCTTTGAAATGCAGACAACTCCACATTCAGCGAGAAATTCAGCACCAACGCAGTTTTCAGCTACCTTTGAAAACCAAGGTTCTGGCACTATTTACAACACGAAGTACATGTTAGCTATAGGGAAGAAACTCAGAATGTGGAAACAGTTCACAATGGAAAACCCGCTTCGAACGAAATCCCACATTTCTCACACAGCGTCTATAAAACACAATGCGCTGAAATGCAGCTTATTGAGTATTCCACACAAAGAAATGATCTAGCTGCTCCTTTGAAATGCAGACAACTCCACATTCAGCGAGAACATCAGCGCCAATGCAGTTTTCAGCTACCTTTGAAAACCAGGTTTCTGGCAACATTTACAACACGACGTAAATGTTAGCTATAGGGAATAAAAACACAAAGCGCTGAAATGCAGCTTATTGAGTATTCCACACAAAGTAATGATCTAGCTGCTCCTTTGAATTGCAGATAATTCCACGTTCAACGAGAACATCAGCACCGACGCAGTTTTCAGCTACCTTTGAGAACCAAGGTTCTGGCACGATTTACAACACGAAGTACATGTTAGCTATAGGGAAGAAACACACTGCGTGGAAATGCAGCTAATACAGTATTCCGCACAAAGTAGTGATCTAGCTGCTCCTTTGAAATGCATTCAATCCACGTTCAGCGAGAACATCAGCGCCAACGCAGGTTTCAGCTACCTTTGAAAACTAAGGTTCTGGTACCATTTGCAACACGGAGTGCATGTTAGCTATAGGGAAGAAACTCCGAATGTGATACTGCTTCACAATTGAAAACCTGCTTTGAACGAAATCCCACATTTCTCACACAGCGTCTATAAAACACAATGCGCTGAAATGCAGCTTATTGAGTATTCCACACAAAGTAATGATCTATCTGATCCTTTGAAATGCAGACAACTCCACATTCAGCGAGAACATCAGCGCCAACGCAGTTTTCAGCTACCTTTGAAAACCAAAGTTCTGGCACCATTTACAACACTAAGAACATGTTAGCTACAGGGAAGAAACTCAGAATGTGAAACTGTTCACAATGTAAAACCTGCTTTGAACGAAATCCCACATTTGTCACACAGCGTCTATAAAACACAATGCGCTGAAATGCAGCTTATTGAGTATTCCACACAAAGTAATGATCTAGCTGCTCCTTTGAATTGCAGACAACTCCACATTCAGCGAGAACATCAGCGCCAATGCAGTTTTCAGCTACCTTTGAAAACCAGGTTTCTGGCAACATTTACAACACGACGTAAATGTTAGCTATAGGGAATAAAAACACAATGCGCTGAAATGCAGCTTATTGAGTATTCCACACAAAGTAATGATCTAGCTGCTCCTTTGAATTGCAGATAATTCCACGTTCAACGAGAACATCAGCACCGACGCAGTTTTCAGCTACCATTGAAAACCAAGGTTCTGGCACCATTTACAACACGAAGTACATGTTAGGTATACGGAAGAAAAAGACAATGCGCTGAAATGCAGCTTATTGAGTATTCCACACAAAGAACTGATCTAGCAGCTCCTTTGAAATGCAGACAACTCTCAATTCAGCGAGAACATCAGCACCAATGCAGTTTTCAGCTACCTTTGAAATCCAGGGTTCTGGCACCATTTACAACACGAAGTACATATTAGGTATAGGGAATAAAAACACAATGCGCTGAAATGCAGCTTATTGAGTATTCCGCACAAAGTAATGATCTAGCTGCTCCTTTGAAATGCATTCAACTCCATGTTCAGCGAGTACATCAGCACGAATGCAGTTTTCAGCTAACTTTGAAAACCAAGGTTCTGGAACCATTTACAACACGAAGTACATGTTAGCTATAGGGAAGAAACTCAGAATGTGATACTGCTTCACAATGGAAAACCCGCTTCGAACGAAATCAAACATTTCTCCCACAGCGTCTATATAACACACAATGCGCTGAAATGCAGCTTATTGTGTATTCCGCACAAAGTAATGATCTGGCTGCTCCTTTGAAATGCAGACAACTCCACATTCAGCGAGAAATTCAGCACCAACGCAGTTTTCAGCTACCTTTGAAAACCAAGGTTCTGGCACTATTTACAACACGAAGTACATGTTAGCTATAGGGAAGAAACTCAGAATGTGGAAACAGTTCACAATGGAAAACCCGCTTCGAACGAAATCCCACATTTCTCACACAGCGTCTATAAAACACAATGCGCTGAAATGCAGCTTATTGAGTATTCCACACAAAGAAATGATCTAGCTGCTCCTTTGAAATGCAGACAACTCCACATTCAGCGAGAACATCAGCGCCAATGCAGTTTTCAGCTACCTTTGAAAACCAGGTTTCTGGCAACATTTACAACACGACGTAAATGTTAGCTATAGGGAATAAAAACACAATGCGCTGAAATGCAGCTTATTGAGTATTCCACACAAAGTAATGATCTAGCTGCTCCTTTGAATTGCAGATAATTCCACGTTCAACGAGAACATCAGCACCGACGCAGTTTTCAGCTACCTTTGAAACCAAGGTTCTGGCACGATTTACAACACGAACTACATGTTAGCTATAGGGAAAAAACTCACTGCGTTGAAATGCAGCTAATACAGTATTCCGCACAAAGTAGTGATCTAGCTGCTCCTTTGAAATGCATTCACCTCCACATTCAGCGAGAACATCAGCGCCAACGCAGGTTCAGCTACCTTTGAAAACTAAGGTTCTGGTACCATTTACAACACGAGTGCATGTTAGCTATAGGGAAGAAACTCGAATGTGATACTGCTTCACAATGAAAACCCGCTTTGAACGAAATCCCACATTTCTCACACAGCGTCTATAAAACACAATGCGCTGAAATGCAGCTTATTGAGTATTCCACACAAAGTAATGATCTAGCTGCTCCTTTGAAATGCAGACAACTCCACATTCAGCGAGAACATCAGCGCCAACGCAGTTTTCAGCTACCTTTGAAAACCAAGGTTCTGGCACTATTTACAACACGAAGTACATGTTAGCTATAGGGAAGAAACTCAGAATGTGAAACAGTTCACAATGGAAAACCCGCTTCGAACGAAATCCCACATTTCTCACACAGCGTCTATAAAACACAATGCGCTGAAATGCAGCTTATTGAGTATTCCACACAAAGTAATGATCTAGCTGCTCCTTTGAATTGCAGACAACTCCACATTCAGCGAGAACATCAGCGCCAATGCAGTTTTCAGCTACCTTTGAAAACCAGGTTTCTGGCAACATTTACAACACGACGTAAATGTTAGCTATAGGGAATAAAAACACAATGCGCTGAAATGCAGCTTATTGAGTATTCCACACAAAGTAATGATCTAGCTGCTCCTTTGAATTGCAGATAATTCCACGTTCAACGAGAACATCAGCACCAACGCAGTTTTCAGCTACCATTGAAAACCAAGGTTCTGGCACCATTTACAACACGAAGTACATGTTAGGTATACGGAAGAAAAAGACAATGCGCTGAAATGCAGCTTATTGAGTATTCCACACAAAGAACTGATCTAGCAGCTCCTTTGAAATGCAGACAACTCTCAATTCAGCGAGAACATCAGCACCAATGCAGTTTTCAGCTACCTTTGAAATCCAGGGTTCTGGCACCATTTACAACACGAAGTACATATTAGGTATAGGGAATAAAAACACAATGCGCTGAAATGCAGCTTATTGAGTATTCCGCACAAAGTAATGATCTAGCTGCTCCTTTGAAATGCATTCAACTCCATGTTCAGCGAGTACATCAGCACGAATGCAGTTTTCAGCTAACTTTGAAAACCAAGGTTCTGGAACCATTTACAACACGAAGTACATGTTAGCTATAGGGAAGAAACTCAGAATGTGATACTGCTTCACAATGGAAAACCCGCTTCGAACGAAATCAAACATTTCTCCCACAGCGTCTATATAACACACAATGCGCTGAAATGCAGCTTATTGTGTATTCCGCACAAAGTAATGATCTGGCTGCTCCTTTGAAATGCAGACAACTCCACATTCAGCGAGAAATTCAGCACCAACGCAGTTTTCAGCTACCTTTGAAAACCAAGGTTCTGGCACTATTTACAACACGAAGTACATGTTAGCTATAGGGAAGAAACTCAGAATGTGGAAACAGTTCACAATGGAAAACCCGCTTCGAACGAAATCCCACATTTCTCACACAGCGTCTATAAAACACAATGCGCTGAAATGCAGCTTATTGAGTATTCCACACAAAGAAATGATCTAGCTGCTCCTTTGAAATGCAGACAACTCCACATTCAGCGAGAACATCAGCGCCAATGCAGTTTTCAGCTACCTTTGAAAACCAGGTTTCTGGCAACATTTACAACACGACGTAAATGTTAGCTATAGGGAATAAAAACACAATGCGCTGAAATGCAGCTTATTGAGTATTCCACACAAAGTAATGATCTAGCTGCTCCTTTGAATTGCAGATAATTCCACGTTCAACGAGAACATCAGCACCGACGCAGTTTTCAGCTACCTTTGAAACCAAGGTTCTGGCACGATTTACAACACGAAGTACATGTTAGCTATAGGGAAGAAACACACTGCGTGGAAATGCAGCTAATACAGTATTCCGCACAAAGTAGTGATCTAGCTGCTCCTTTGAAATGCATTCAATCCACGTTCAGCGAGAACATCAGCGCCAACGCAGGTTTCAGCTACCTTTGAAAACTAAGGTTCTGGTACCATTTACAACACGAAGTGCATGTTAGCTATAGGGAAGAAACTCAGAATGTGATACTGCTTCACAATTGAAAACCCGCTTTGAACGAAATCCCACATTTCTCACACAGCGTCTATAAAACACAATGCGCTGAAATGCAGCTTATTGAGTATTCCGCACAAAGTTATGATCTATCTGATCCTTTGAAATGCAGACAACTCCACATTCAGCGAGAACATCAGCGCCAACGCAGTTTTCAGCTACCTTTGAAAACCAAGGTTCTGGCACCATTTACAACACTAAGAACATGTTAGCTATAGGGAAGAAACTCAGAATGTGAAACTGCTTCACAATGCAAAACACGCTTCGAACGAAATCCCTCATTTGTCACACAGCGTCTATAAAACACAATGCGCTGAAATGCAGCTTATTGAGTATTCCACACAAAGTGATGATCTAGCTGCTCCTTTGAAATGCAGACAACTCCATGTTCAGCGAGAACATCAGCGACAATGCAGTTTTCAGCTACCTTTGAAAACCAGGTTTCTGGCAACATTTACAACACGACGTAAATGTTAGCTATAGGGAATAAAAACACAATGCGCTGAAATGCAGCTTATTGAGTATTCCACACAAAGTAATGATCTAGCTGCTCCTTTGAATTGCAGATAATTCCACGTTCAACGAGAACATCAGCACCGACGCAGTTTTCAGCTACCATTGAAAACCAAGGTTCTGGCACCATTTACAACACGAAGTACATGTTAGGTATACGGAAGAAAAAGACAATGCGCTGAAATGCAGCTTATTGAGTATTCCACACAAAGAACTGATCTAGCAGCTCCTTTGAAATGCAGACAACTCTCAATTCAGCGAGAACATCAGCACCAATGCAGTTTTCAGCTACCTTTGAAATCCAGGGTTCTGGCACCATTTACAACACGAAGTACATATTAGGTATAGGGAATAAAAACACAATGCGCTGAAATGCAGCTTATTGAGTATTCCGCACAAAGTAATGATCTAGCTGCTCCTTTGAAATGCATTCAACTCCATGTTCAGCGAGTACATCAGCACGAATGCAGTTTTCAGCTAACTTTGAAAACCAAGGTTCTGGAACCATTTACAACACGAAGTACATGTTAGCTATAGGGAAGAAACTCAGAATGTGATACTGCTTCACAATGGAAAACCCGCTTCGAACGAAATCAAACATTTCTCCCACAGCGTCTATATAACACACAATGCGCTGAAATGCAGCTTATTGTGTATTCCGCACAAAGTAATGATCTGGCTGCTCCTTTGAAATGCAGACAACTCCACATTCAGCGAGAAATTCAGCACCAACGCAGTTTTCAGCTACCTTTGAAAACCAAGGTTCTGGCACTATTTA
Organism: Ochotona curzoniae; assembly: GCF_017591425.1. Classification (NCBI taxonomy): domain Eukaryota; kingdom Metazoa; phylum Chordata; class Mammalia; order Lagomorpha; family Ochotonidae; genus Ochotona; species Ochotona curzoniae. The sequence goes on from NW_024467092.1 coordinate 305,744, forward strand.
CAACACGAAGTACATGTTAGCTATAGGGAAGAAACTCAGAATGTGGAAACAGTTCACAATGGAAAACCCGCTTCGAACGAAATCCCACATTTCTCACACAGCGTCTATAAAACACAATGCGCTGAAATGCAGCTTATTGAGTATTCCACACAAAGAAATGATCTAGCTGCTCCTTTGAAATGCAGACAACTCCACATTCAGCGAGAACATCAGCGCCAATGCAGTTTTCAGCTACCTTTGAAAACCAGGTTTCTGGCAACATTTACAACACGACGTAAATGTTAGCTATAGGGAATAAAAACACAATGCGCTGAAATGCAGCTTATTGAGTATTCCACACAAAGTAATGATCTAGCTGCTCCTTTGAATTGCAGATAATTCCACGTTCAACGAGAACATCAGCACCGACGCAGTTTTCAGCTACCATTGAAAACCAAGGTTCTGGCACCATTTACAACACGAAGTACATGTTAGGTATACGGAAGAAAAAGACAATGCGCTGAAATGCAGCTTATTGAGTATTCCACACAAAGAACTGATCTAGCAGCTCCTTTGAAATGCAGACAACTCTCAATTCAGCGAGAACATCAGCACCAATGCAGTTTTCAGCTACCTTTGAAATCCAGGGTTCTGGCACCATTTACAACACGAAGTACATATTAGGTATAGGGAATAAAAACACAATGCGCTGAAATGCAGCTTATTGAGTATTCCGCACAAAGTAATGATCTAGCTGCTCCTTTGAAATGCATTCAACTCCATGTTCAGCGAGTACATCAGCACGAATGCAGTTTTCAGCTAACTTTGAAAACCAAGGTTCTGGAACCATTTACAACACGAAGTACATGTTAGCTATAGGGAAGAAACTCAGAATGTGATACTGCTTCACAATGGAAAACCCGCTTCGAACGAAATCAAACATTTCTCCCACAGCGTCTATATAACACACAATGCGCTGAAATGCAGCTTATTGTGTATTCCGCACAAAGTAATGATCTGGCTGCTCCTTTGAAATGCAGACAACTCCACATTCAGCGAGAAATTCAGCACCAACGCAGTTTTCAGCTACCTTTGAAAACCAAGGTTCTGGCACTATTTACAACACGAAGTACATGTTAGCTATAGGGAAGAAACTCAGAATGTGGAAACAGTTCACAATGGAAAACCCGCTTCGAACGAAATCCCACATTTCTCACACAGCGTCTATAAAACACAATGCGCTGAAATGCAGCTTATTGAGTATTCCACACAAAGAAATGATCTAGCTGCTCCTTTGAAATGCAGACAACTCCACATTCAGCGAGAACATCAGCGCCAATGCAGTTTTCAGCTACCTTTGAAAACCAGGTTTCTGGCAACATTTACAACACGACGTAAATGTTAGCTATAGGGAATAAAAACACAATGCGCTGAAATGCAGCTTATTGAGTATTCCACACAAAGTAATGATCTAGCTGCTCCTTTGAATTGCAGATAATTCCACGTTCAACGAGAACATCAGCACCGACGCAGTTTTCAGCTACCTTTGAGAACCAAGGTTCTGGCACGATTTACAACACGAAGTACATGTTAGCTATAGGGAAGAAAACACAATGCGCTGAAATGCAGCTTATTGAGTATTCCGCACAAAGTAATGATCTAGCTGCTCCTTTGAAATGCATTCAACTCCACGTTCAGCGAGAACATGAGCGCCAACGCAGTTTTCAGCTACCTTTGAAAACTAAGGTTCTGGTACCATTTACAACACGAAGTGCATGTTAGCTATAGGGAAGAAACTCCGAATGTGATACTGCTTCACAATTGAAAACCCGCTTTGAACGAAATCCCACATTTCTCACACAGCGTCTATAAAACACAATGCGCTGAAATGCAGCTTATTGAGTATTCCGCACAAAGTTATGATCTAGCTGCTCCTTTGAAATGCAGACAACTCCATATTCAGCGAGAACATCAGAGCCAACGCAGTTTTCAGCTACCTTTGAAAACTAAGGTTCTGGTACTATTTACAACACTAAGTACTTGTTAGCTATAGGGAAGAAACACAATGCGTTGAAATACAGCTAATAGAGTATTCCGCACAAAGTAGTGATGTAGCAGCTCCTTTGAAATGCATTCAACTCCACGTTCAGCGAGAACATCACCGCCAACGCAGGTTTCAGCTACCTGTGAAAACCAAGGTTCTGGCACGATTTACAACACGAAGTACATGTTAGCTATAGGGAAGAAACTCAGAATGTGAAACAGTTCACAATGGAAAACCCGCTTCGAACGAAATCCCACATTTCTCACACAGCGTTTGTAAAACAAAATGCGCTGAAATGCAGCTTATTGAGTATTCCGCACAAAGTAATGATCTAGCTGCTCCTTTGAATTGCAGATCAATTCCACTTCAACGAGAACATCAGCACCGAACGCAGTTTTCAGCTACCATTGAAAACCAAGGTTCTGGCACCATTTACAACACGAAGTACATGTTAGGTATACGGAAGAAAAAGACAATGCGCTGAAATGCAGCTTATTGAGTATTCCACACAAAGAACTGATCTAGCAGCTCCTTTGAAATGCAGACAACTCTCAATTCAGCGAGAACATCAGCACCAATGCAGTTTTCAGCTACCTTTGAAATCCAGGGTTCTGGCACCATTTACAACACGAAGTACATATTAGGTATAGGGAATAAAAACACAATGCGCTGAAATGCAGCTTATTGAGTATTCCGCACAAAGTAATGATCTAGCTGCTCCTTTGAAATGCATTCAACTCCATGTTCAGCGAGTACATCAGCACGAATGCAGTTTTCAGCTAACTTTGAAAACCAAGGTTCTGGAACCATTTACAACACGAAGTACATGTTAGCTATAGGGAAGAAACTCAGAATGTGATACTGCTTCACAATGGAAAACCCGCTTCGAACGAAATCAAACATTTCTCCCACAGCGTCTATATAACACACAATGCGCTGAAATGCAGCTTATTGTGTATTCCGCACAAAGTAATGATCTGGCTGCTCCTTTGAAATGCAGACAACTCCACATTCAGCGAGAAATTCAGCACCAACGCAGTTTTCAGCTACCTTTGAAAACCAAGGTTCTGGCACTATTTACAACACGAAGTACATGTTAGCTATAGGGAAGAAACTCAGAATGTGGAAACAGTTCACAATGGAAAACCCGCTTCGAACGAAATCCCACATTTCTCACACAGCGTCTATAAAACACAATGCGCTGAAATGCAGCTTATTGAGTATTCCACACAAAGAAATGATCTAGCTGCTCCTTTGAAATGCAGACAACTCCACATTCAGCGAGAACATCAGCGCCAATGCAGTTTTCAGCTACCTTTGAAAACCAGGTTTCTGGCAACATTTACAACACGACGTAAATGTTAGCTATAGGGAATAAAAACACAATGCGCTGAAATGCAGCTTATTGAGTATTCCGCACAAAGTAATGATCTAGCTGCTCCTTTGAAATGCATTCAACTCCACGTTCAGCGAGAACATCACCGCCAACGCAGTTTTCAGCTACCTTTGAAAACCAAGGTTCTGGCACCGATGTTAGCTATAGGGAAGAAACTCAGAATGTGAAACAGTTCACAATGGAAAACCCGCTTCGAACGAAATCCACATTTCTCACAGAGCGTCTATAGAAACACAATGCGCTGAAATGCAGCTTATTGAGTATTCCGCACAAAGTAATGATCTAGCTGCTCCTTTGAAATGCAGACAACTCCACGTTCAGCGAGAACATCAGCGCCAATGCAGTTTTCAGCTACCTTTGAAAACCAAGGTTCTGGCAACATTTACAACACGAAGTACATGTTAGCTATAGGGAAGAAACTCAGAATGTGATACTGCTTCACAATGGAAAACCCGCATTCAGAGAGAACATCACGCCAACGCTGTTTTCAGCTACCTTTGAAAACCAGGTTCTGGCAACATTTACAACACGACGTAAATGTTAGCTATAGGCAGAAAAACACAATGCGCTGAAATGCAGCTTATTGAGTATTGAATGCAGATTATTGCACGTTCAACGAGAACATCAGCACCGACGCAGTTTTCAGCTACCTTTGAAAACTAAGGTTCTGGCACCATTTACAACACGAAGTACATGTTAGCTATAGGGAAGAAACACAATGCGCTGAAATGCAGCTTATTGAGTATTCCGCACAAAGTAATGATCTAGCTGCTCCTTTGAAATGCGGACAACTCCACATTCAGCGAGAACATCAGAGCCAACGCAGTTTTCAGCTACCTTTGAAAACTAAGGTTCTGGCACTATTTACAACACTAAGTACTTGTTAGCTATAGGGAAGAAACACACTGCGTGGAAATGCAGCTAATACAGTATTCCGCACAAAGTAGTGATCTAGCTGCTCCTTTGAAATGCATTCAACTCCACGTTCAGCGAGAACATCAGCGCCAACGCAGGTTTCAGCTACCTTTGAAAACTAAGGTTCTGGTACCATTTACAACACGAAGTGCATGTTAGCTATAGGGAAGAAACTCCGAATGTGATACTGCTTCACAATTGAAAACCCGCTTTGAACGAAATCCCACATTTCTCACACAGCGTCTATAAAACACAATGCGCTGAAATGCAGCTTATTGAGTATTCCGCACAAAGTTATGATCTATCTGATCCTTTGAAATGCAGACAACTCCATATTCAGCGAGAACATCAGAGCCAACGCAGTTTTCAGCTACTTTTGAAAACTAAGGTTCTGGTATTATTTACAACACTAAGTACTTGTTAGCTATAGGGAAGAAACACAATGCGTTGAAATACAGCTAATAGAGTATTCCGCACAAAGTAGTGATGTAGCAGCTCCTTTGAAATGCATTCAACTCCACGTTCAGCGAGAACATCACCGCCAACGCAGGTTTCAGCTACCTGTGAAAACCAAGGTTCTGGCACGATTTACAACACGAAGTACATGTTAGCTATAGGGAAGAAACTCAGAATGTGAAACAGTTCACAATGGAAAACCCGCTTCGAACGAAATCCCACATTTCTCACACAGCGTTTGTAAAACAAAATGCGCTGAAATGCAGCTTATTGAGTATTCCGCACAAAGTAATGATCTAGCTGCTCCTTTGAAATGCATTCAACTCCACTTTCAGCGAGAACATCAGCACGAATGCAGTTTTCAGCTACCATTGAAAACCAAGGTTCTGGCACCATTTACAACACGAAGTACATGTTAGGTATACGGAAGAAAAAGACAATGCGCTGAAATGCAGCTTATTGAGTATTCCACACAAAGAACTGATCTAGCAGCTCCTTTGAAATGCAGACAACTCTCAATTCAGCGAGAACATCAGCACCAATGCAGTTTTCAGCTACCTTTGAAATCCAGGGTTCTGGCACCATTTACAACACGAAGTACATATTAGGTATAGGGAATAAAAACACAATGCGCTGAAATGCAGCTTATTGAGTATTCCGCACAAAGTAATGATCTAGCTGCTCCTTTGAAATGCATTCAACTCCATGTTCAGCGAGTACATCAGCACGAATGCAGTTTTCAGCTAACTTTGAAAACCAAGGTTCTGGAACCATTTACAACACGAAGTACATGTTAGCTATAGGGAAGAAACTCAGAATGTGATACTGCTTCACAATGGAAAACCCGCTTCGAACGAAATCAAACATTTCTCCCACAGCGTCTATATAACACACAATGCGCTGAAATGCAGCTTATTGTGTATTCCGCACAAAGTAATGATCTGGCTGCTCCTTTGAAATGCAGACAACTCCACATTCAGCGAGAAATTCAGCACCAACGCAGTTTTCAGCTACCTTTGAAAACCAAGGTTCTGGCACTATTTACAACACGAAGTACATGTTAGCTATAGGGAAGAAACTCAGAATGTGGAAACAGTTCACAATGGAAAACCCGCTTCGAACGAAATCCCACATTTCTCACACAGCGTCTATAAAACACAATGCGCTGAAATGCAGCTTATTGAGTATTCCACACAAAGAAATGATCTAGCTGCTCCTTTGAAATGCAGACAACTCCACATTCAGCGAGAACATCAGCGCCAATGCAGTTTTCAGCTACCTTTGAAAACCAGGTTTCTGGCAACATTTACAACACGACGTAAATGTTAGCTATAGGGAATAAAAACACAATGCGCTGAAATGCAGCTTATTGAGTATTCCACACAAAGTAATGATCTAGCTGCTCCTTTGAATTGCAGATAATTCCACGTTCAACGAGAACATCAGCACCGACGCAGTTTTCAGCTACCTTTGAGAACCAAGGTTCTGGCACGATTTACAACACGAAGTACATGTTAGCTATAGGGAAGAAACACAATGCGCTGAAATGCAGCTTATTGAGTATTCCGCACAAAGTAATGATCTAGCTGCTCCTTTGAAATGCGGACAACTCCACATTCAGCGAGAACATCAGAGCCAACGCAGTTTTCAGCTACCTTTGAAAACTAAGGTTCTGGCACTATTTACAACACTAAGTACTTGTTAGCTATAGGGAAGAAACACACTGCGTGGAAATGCAGCTAATACAGTATTCCGCACAAAGTAGTGATCTAGCTGCTCCTTTGAAATGCATTCAATCCACGTTCAGCGAGAACATCAGCGCCAACGCAGGTTTCAGCTACCTTTGAAAACTAAGGTTCTGGTACCATTTACAACACGAAGTGCATGTTAGCTATAGGGAAGAAACTCCGAATGTGATACTGCTTCACAATTGAAAACCCGCTTTGAACGAAATCCCACATTTCTCACACAGCGTCTATAAAACACAATGCGCTGAAATGCAGCTTATTGAGTATTCCGCACAAAGTTATGATCTATCTGATCCTTTGAAATGCAGACAACTCCATATTCAGCGAGAACATCAGAGCCAACGCAGTTTTCAGCTACTTTTGAAAACTAAGGTTCTGGTATTATTTACAACACTAAGTACTTGTTAGCTATAGGGAAGAAACACAATGCGTTGAAATACAGCTAATAGAGTATTCCGCACAAAGTAGTGATGTAGCAGCTCCTTTGAAATGCATTCAACTCCACGTTCAGCGAGAACATCACCGCCAACGCAGGTTTCAGCTACCTGTGAAAACCAAGGTTCTGGCACGATTTACAACACGAAGTACATGTTAGCTATAGGGAAGAAACTCAGAATGTGAAACAGTTCACAATGGAAAACCCGCTTCGAACGAAATCCCACATTTCTCACACAGCGTTTGTAAAACAAAATGCGCTGAAATGCAGCTTATTGAGTATTCCGCACAAAGTAATGATCTAGCTGCTCCTTTGAAATGCATTCAACTCCATTTTCAGCGAGAACATCAGCACGAATGCAGTTTTCAGCTACCATTGAAAACCAAGGTTCTGGCACCATTTACAACACGAAGTACATGTTAGGTATACGGAAGAAAAAGACAATGCGCTGAAATGCAGCTTATTGAGTATTCCACACAAAGAACTGATCTAGCAGCTCCTTTGAAATGCAGACAACTCTCAATTCAGCGAGAACATCAGCACCAATGCAGTTTTCAGCTACCTTTGAAATCCAGGGTTCTGGCACCATTTACAACACGAAGTACATATTAGGTATAGGGAATAAAAACACAATGCGCTGAAATGCAGCTTATTGAGTATTCCGCACAAAGTAATGATCTAGCTGCTCCTTTGAAATGCATTCAACTCCATGTTCAGCGAGTACATCAGCACGAATGCAGTTTTCAGCTAACTTTGAAAACCAAGGTTCTGGAACCATTTACAACACGAAGTACATGTTAGCTATAGGGAAGAAACTCAGAATGTGATACTGCTTCACAATGGAAAACCCGCTTCGAACGAAATCAAACATTTCTCCCACAGCGTCTATATAACACACAATGCGCTGAAATGCAGCTTATTGTGTATTCCGCACAAAGTAATGATCTGGCTGCTCCTTTGAAATGCAGACAACTCCACATTCAGCGAGAAATTCAGCACCAACGCAGTTTTCAGCTACCTTTGAAAACCAAGGTTCTGGCACTATTTACAACACGAAGTACATGTTAGCTATAGGGAAGAAACTCAGAATGTGGAAACAGTTCACAATGGAAAACCCGCTTCGAACGAAATCCCACATTTCTCACACAGCGTCTATAAAACACAATGCGCTGAAATGCAGCTTATTGAGTATTCCACACAAAGAAATGATCTAGCTGCTCCTTTGAAATGCAGACAACTCCACATTCAGCGAGAACATCAGCGCCAATGCAGTTTTCAGCTACCTTTGAAAACCAGGTTTCTGGCAACATTTACAACACGACGTAAATGTTAGCTATAGGGAATAAAAACACAATGCGCTGAAATGCAGCTTATTGAGTATTCCACACAAAGTAATGATCTAGCTGCTCCTTTGAATTGCAGATAATTCCACGTTCAACGAGAACATCAGCACCGACGCAGTTTTCAGCTACCTTTGAGAACCAAGGTTCTGGCACGATTTACAACACGAAGTACATGTTAGCTATAGGGAAGAAACACAATGCGCTGAAATGCAGCTTATTGAGTATTCCGCACAAAGTAATGATCTAGCTGCTCCTTTGAAATGCGGACAACTCCACATTCAGCGAGAACATCAGAGCCAACGCAGTTTTCAGCTACCTTTGAAAACTAAGGTTCTGGCACTATTTACAACACTAAGTACTTGTTAGCTATAGGGAAGAAACACACTGCGTGGAAATGCAGCTAATACAGTATTCCGCACAAAGTAGTGATCTAGCTGCTCCTTTGAAATGCATTCAATCCACGTTCAGCGAGAACATCAGCGCCAACGCAGGTTTCAGCTACCTTTGAAAACTAAGGTTCTGGTACCATTTACAACACGGAGTGCATGTTAGCTATAGGGAAGAAACTCCGAATGTGATACTGCTTCACAATTGAAAACCCGCTTTGAACGAAATCCCACATTTCTCACACAGCGTCTATAAAACACAATGCGCTGAAATGCAGCTTATTGAGTATTCCGCACAAAGTTATGATCTATCTGCTCCTTTGAAATGCAGACAACTCCATATTCAGCGAGAACATCAGAGCCAACGCAGTTTTCAGCTACTTTTGAAAACTAAGGTTCTGGTATTATTTACAACACTAAGTACTTGTTAGCTATAGGGAAGAAACACAATGCGTTGAAATACAGCTAATAGAGTATTCCGCACAAAGTAGTGATGTAGCAGCTCCTTTGAAATGCATTCAACTCCACGTTCAGCGAGAACATCACCGCCAACGCAGGTTTCAGCTACCTGTGAAAACCAAGGTTCTGGCACGATTTACAACACGAAGTACATGTTAGCTATAGGGAAGAAACTCAGAATGTGAAACAGTTCACAATGGAAAACCCGCTTCGAACGAAATCCCACATTTCTCACACAGCGTTTGTAAAACAAAATGCGCTGAAATGCAGCTTATTGAGTATTCCGCACAAAGTAATGATCTAGCTGCTCCTTTGAAATGCAGATCAACTCCACATTCAGCGAGAACATCAGCACCGAATGCAGTTTTCAGCTACCATTGAAAACCAAGGTTCTGGCACCATTTACAACACGAAGTACATGTTAGGTATACGGAAGAAAAAGACAATGCGCTGAAATGCAGCTTATTGAGTATTCCACACAAAGAACTGATCTAGCAGCTCCTTTGAAATGCAGACAACTCTCAATTCAGCGAGAACATCAGCACCAATGCAGTTTTCAGCTACCTTTGAAATCCAGGGTTCTGGCACCATTTACAACACGAAGTACATATTAGGTATAGGGAATAAAAACACAATGCGCTGAAATGCAGCTTATTGAGTATTCCGCACAAAGTAATGATCTAGCTGCTCCTTTGAAATGCATTCAACTCCATGTTCAGCGAGTACATCAGCACGAATGCAGTTTTCAGCTAACTTTGAAAACCAAGGTTCTGGAACCATTTACAACACGAAGTACATGTTAGCTATAGGGAAGAAACTCAGAATGTGATACTGCTTCACAATGGAAAACCCGCTTCGAACGAAATCAAACATTTCTCCCACAGCGTCTATATAACACACAATGCGCTGAAATGCAGCTTATTGTGTATTCCGCACAAAGTAATGATCTGGCTGCTCCTTTGAAATGCAGACAACTCCACATTCAGCGAGAAATTCAGCACCAACGCAGTTTTCAGCTACCTTTGAAAACCAAGGTTCTGGCACTATTTACAACACGAAGTACATGTTAGCTATAGGGAAGAAACTCAGAATGTGGAAACAGTTCACAATGGAAAACCCGCTTCGAACGAAATCCCACATTTCTCACACAGCGTCTATAAAACACAATGCGCTGAAATGCAGCTTATTGAGTATTCCACACAAAGAAATGATCTAGCTGCTCCTTTGAAATGCAGACAACTCCACATTCAGCGAGAACATCAGCGCCAATGCAGTTTTCAGCTACCTTTGAAAACCAGGTTTCTGGCAACATTTACAACACGACGTAAATGTTAGCTATAGGGAATAAAAACACAATGCGCTGAAATGCAGCTTATTGAGTATTCCACACAAAGTAATGATCTAGCTGCTCCTTTGAATTGCAGATAATTCCACGTTCAACGAGAACATCAGCACCGACGCAGTTTTCAGCTACCATTGAAAACCAAGGTTCTGGCACCATTTACAACACGAAGTACATGTTAGGTATACGGAAGAAAAAGACAATGCGCTGAAATGCAGCTTATTGAGTATTCCACACAAAGAACTGATCTAGCAGCTCCTTTGAAATGCAGACAACTCCACATTCAGCGAGAACATCAGCACCAATGCAGTTTTCAGCTACCTTTGAAATCCAGGGTTCTGGCACCATTTACAACACGAAGTACATGTTAGCTATAGGGAATAAAAACACAATGCGCTGAAATGCAGCTTATTGAGTATTCCGCACAAAGTAATGATCTAGCTGCTCCTTTGAAATGCATTCAACTCCATTTTCAGCGAGAACATCAGCACGAATGCAGTTTTCAGCTACTTTTGAAAACCAAGGTTCTGGCACGATTTACAACACGAAGTACATGTTAGCTATAGGGAACTAGAAACATCACAATGCGCTGAAATGCAGCTTATTGAGTATTCCGCACAAAGTAATGATCTAGCTGCTCCTTTGAAATGCAGACAACTCCACATTCAGCGAGAACATCAGAGCCAACGCAGTTTTCAGCTACCTTTGAAAACCAAGGTTCTGGCACTATTTACAACACTAAGTACTTGTTAGCTATAGGGAAGAAACACAATGCGTTGAAATGCAGCTAATACAGTATTCCGCACAAAGTAGTGATCTAGCTGCTCCTTTGAAATGCATTCAACTCCACGTTCAGCGAGAACATCAGCGCCAACGCAGTTTTCAGCTACCTTTGAAAACCAAGGTTCTGGCACCATTTACAACACGACGTACATGTTAGCTATAGGGAAGAAACTCCGAATGTGATACTGCTTCACAATTGAAAACCCGCTTTGAACGAAATCCCACATTTCTCACACAGCGTCTATAAAACACAATGCGCTGAAATGCAGCTTATTGAGTATTCCGCACAAAGTAATGATCTAGCTGCTCCTTTGAATGCAGACAATTCCACATTCAGCGAGAACATCAGCACCGACGCAGTTTTCAGCTACCTTTGAGAACCAAGGTTCTGGCACGATTTACAACACGAAGTACATGTTAGCTATAGGGAAGAAACACAATGCGCTGAAATGCAGCTTATTGAGTATTCCGCACAAAGTAATGATCTAGCTGCTCCTTTGAAATGCAGACAACTCCACATTCAGCGAGAACATCAGAGCCAACGCAGTTTTCAGCTACCTTTGAAAACTAAGGTTCTGGCACTATTTACAACACTAAGTACTTGTTAGCTATAGGGAAGAAACACAATGCGTTGAAATGCAGCTAATAGAGTATTCCGCACAAAGTAGTGATCTAGCTGCTCCTTTGAAATGCATTCAACTCCACGTTCAGCGAGAACATCAGCGCCAACGCAGGTTTCAGCTACCTTTGAAAACCAAGGTTCTGGTACCATTTACAACACGAAGTACATGTTAGCTATAGGGAAGAAACTCAGAATGTGAAACAGTTCACAATGGAAAACCCGCTTTGAACGAAATCCCACATTTCTCACACAGCGTCTATAAAACACAATGCGCTGAAATGCAGCTTATTGAGTATTCCGCACAAAGTAATGATCTAGCTGCTCCTTTGAAATGCAGACAACTCCACATTCAGCGAGAACATCAGAGCCAACGCAGTTTTCAGCTACCTTTGAAAACTAAGGTTCTGGCACTATTTACAACACTAAGTACTTGTTAGCTATAGGGAAGAAACACAATGCGTTGAAATGCAGCTAATAGAGTATTCCGCACAAAGTAGTGATGTAGCAGCTCCTTTGAAATGCATTCAACTCCACGTTCAGCGAGAACATCACCGCCAACGCAGGTTTCAGCTACCTTTGAAAACCAAGGTTCTGGCACGATTTACAACACGAAGTACATGTTAGCTATAGGGAAGAAACTCAGAATGTGAAACAGTTCACAATGGAAAACCCGCTTCGAACGAAATCCCACATTTCTCACACAGCGTTTGTAAAACAAAATGCGCTGAAATGCAGCTTATTGAGTATTCCGCACAAAGTAATGATCTAGCTGCTCCTTTGAAATGCATTCAACTCCATTTTCAGCGAGAACATCAGCACGAATGCAGTTTTCAGCTACCATTGAAAACCAAGGTTCTGGCACCATTTACAACACGAAGTACATGTTAGGTATACGGAAGAAAAAGACAATGCGCTGAAATGCAGCTTATTGAGTATTCCACACAAAGAACTGATCTAGCAGCTCCTTTGAAATGCAGACAACTCTCAATTCAGCGAGAACATCAGCACCAATGCAGTTTTCAGCTACCTTTGAAATCCAGGGTTCTGGCACCATTTACAACACGAAGTACATATTAGGTATAGGGAATAAAAACACAATGCGCTGAAATGCAGCTTATTGAGTATTCCGCACAAAGTAATGATCTAGCTGCTCCTTTGAAATGCATTCAACTCCATGTTCAGCGAGTACATCAGCACGAATGCAGTTTTCAGCTAACTTTGAAAACCAAGGTTCTGGAACCATTTACAACACGAAGTACATGTTAGCTATAGGGAAGAAACTCAGAATGTGATACTGCTTCACAATGGAAAACCCGCTTCGAACGAAATCAAACATTTCTCCCACAGCGTCTATATAACACACAATGCGCTGAAATGCAGCTTATTGTGTATTCCGCACAAAGTAATGATCTGGCTGCTCCTTTGAAATGCAGACAACTCCACATTCAGCGAGAAATTCAGCACCAACGCAGTTTTCAGCTACCTTTGAAAACCAAGGTTCTGGCACTATTTACAACACGAAGTACATGTTAGCTATAGGGAAGAAACTCAGAATGTGGAAACAGTTCACAATGGAAAACCCGCTTCGAACGAAATCCCACATTTCTCACACAGCGTCTATAAAACACAATGCGCTGAAATGCAGCTTATTGAGTATTCCACACAAAGAAATGATCTAGCTGCTCCTTTGAAATGCAGACAACTCCACATTCAGCGAGAACATCAGCGCCAATGCAGTTTTCAGCTACCTTTGAAAACCAGGTTTCTGGCAACATTTACAACACGACGTAAATGTTAGCTATAGGGAATAAAAACACAATGCGCTGAAATGCAGCTTATTGAGTATTCCACACAAAGTAATGATCTAGCTGCTCCTTTGAATTGCAGATAATTCCACGTTCAACGAGAACATCAGCACCGACGCAGTTTTCAGCTACCTTTGAGAACCAAGGTTCTGGCACGATTTACAACACGAAGTACATGTTAGCTATAGGGAAGAAACACAATGCGCTGAAATGCAGCTTATTGAGTATTCCGCACAAAGTAATGATCTAGCTGCTCCTTTGAAATGCGGACAACTCCACATTCAGCGAGAACATCAGAGCCAACGCAGTTTTCAGCTACCTTTGAAAACTAAGGTTCTGGCACTATTTACAACACTAAGTACTTGTTAGCTATAGGGAAGAAACACACTGCGTGGAAATGCAGCTAATACAGTATTCCGCACAAAGTAGTGATCTAGCTGCTCCTTTGAAATGCATTCAACTCCACGTTCAGCGAGAACATCAGCGCCAACGCAGGTTTCAGCTACCTTTGAAAACCAAGGTTCTGGTACCATTTACAACACGAAGTGCATGTTAGCTATAGGGAAGAAACTCCGAATGTGATACTGCTTCACAATTGAAAACCCGCTTTGAACGAAATCCCACATTTCTCACACAGCGTCTATAAAACACAATGCGCTGAAATGCAGCTTATTGAGTATTCCGCACAAAGTTATGATCTAGCTGCTCCTTTGAAATGCAGACAACTCCACATTCAGCGAGAACATCAGAGCCAACGCAGTTTTCAGCTACCTTTGAAAACTAAGGTTCTGGCATTATTTACAACACTAAGTACTTGTTAGCTATAGGGAAGAAACACAATGCGTTGAAATACAGCTAATAGAGTATTCCGCACAAAGTAGTGATGTAGCAGCTCCTTTGAAATGCATTCAACTCCACGTTCAGCGAGAACATCACCGCCAACGCAGGTTTCAGCTACCTGTGAAAACCAAGGTTCTGGCACGATTTACAACACGAAGTACATGTTAGCTATAGGGAAGAAACTCAGAATGTGAAACAGTTCACAATGGAAAACCCGCTTCGAACGAAATCCCACATTTCTCACACAGCGTTTGTAAAACAAAATGCGCTGAAATGCAGCTTATTGAGTATTCCGCACAAAGTAATGATCTAGCTGCTCCTTTGAAATGCATTCAACTCCATGTTCAGCGAGTACATCAGCACGAATGCAGTTTTCAGCTACCATTGAAAACCAAGATTCTGGCACCATTTACAACACGAAGTACATGTTAGGTATACGGAAGAAAAAGACAATGCGCTGAAATGCAGCTTATTGAGTATTCCACACAAAGAACTGATCTAGCAGCTCCTTTGAAATGCAGACAACTCTCAATTCAGCGAGAACATCAGCACCAATGCAGTTTTCAGCTACCTTTGAAATCCAGGGTTCTGGCACCATTTACAACACGAAGTACATATTAGGTATAGGGAATAAAAACACAATGCGCTGAAATGCAGCTTATTGAGTATTCCGCACAAAGTAATGATCTAGCTGCTCCTTTGAAATGCATTCAACTCCATGTTCAGCGAGTACATCAGCACGAATGCAGTTTTCAGCTAACTTTGAAAACCAAGGTTCTGGAACCATTTACAACACGAAGTACATGTTAGCTATAGGGAAGAAACTCAGAATGTGATACTGCTTCACAATGGAAAACCCGCTTCGAACGAAATCAAACATTTCTCCCACAGCGTCTATATAACACACAATGCGCTGAAATGCAGCTTATTGTGTATTCCGCACAAAGTAATGATCTGGCTGCTCCTTTGAAATGCAGACAACTCCACATTCAGCGAGAAATTCAGCACCAACGCAGTTTTCAGCTACCTTTGAAAACCAAGGTTCTGGCACTATTTACAACACGAAGTACATGTTAGCTATAGGGAAGAAACTCAGAATGTGGAAACAGTTCACAATGGAAAACCCGCTTCGAACGAAATCCCACATTTCTCACACAGCGTCTATAAAACACAATGCGCTGAAATGCAGCTTATTGAGTATTCCACACAAAGAAATGATCTAGCTGCTCCTTTGAAATGCAGACAACTCCACATTCAGCGAGAACATCAGCGCCAATGCAGTTTTCAGCTACCTTTGAAAACCAGGTTTCTGGCAACATTTACAACACGACGTAAATGTTAGCTATAGGGAATAAAAACACAATGCGCTGAAATGCAGCTTATTGAGTATTCCACACAAAGTAATGATCTAGCTGCTCCTTTGAATTGCAGATAATTCCACGTTCAACGAGAACATCAGCACCGACGCAGTTTTCAGCTACCTTTGAGAACCAAGGTTCTGGCACGATTTACAACACGAAGTACATGTTAGCTATAGGGAAGAAACACAATGCGCTGAAATGCAGCTTATTGAGTATTCCGCACAAAGTAATGATCTAGCTGCTCCTTTGAAATGCGGACAACTCCACATTCAGCGAGAACATCAGAGCCAACGCAGTTTTCAGCTACCTTTGAAAACTAAGGTTCTGGCACTATTTACAACACTAAGTACTTGTTAGCTATAGGGAAGAAACACACTGCGTGGAAATGCAGCTAATACAGTATTCCGCACAAAGTAGTGATCTAGCTGCTCCTTTGAAATGCATTCAATCCACGTTCAGCGAGAACATCAGCGCCAACGCAGGTTTCAGCTACCTTTGAAAACTAAGGTTCTGGTACCATTTACAACACGAAGTGCATGTTAGCTATAGGGAAGAAACTCCGAATGTGATACTGCTTCACAATTGAAAACCCGCTTTGAACGAAATCCCACATTTCTCACACAGCGTCTATAAAACACAATGCGCTGAAATGCAGCTTATTGAGTATTCCGCACAAAGTTATGATCTATCTGATCCTTTGAAATGCAGACAACTCCATATTCAGCGAGAACATCAGAGCCAACGCAGTTTTCAGCTACCTTTGAAAACTAAGGTTCTGGTATTATTTACAACACTAAGTACTTGTTAGCTATAGGGAAGAAACACAATGCGTTGAAATACAGCTAATAGAGTATTCCGCACAAAGTAGTGATGTAGCAGCTCCTTTGAAATGCATTCAACTCCACGTTCAGCGAGAACATCACCGCCAACGCAGGTTTCAGCTACCTGTGAAAACCAAGGTTCTGGCACGATTTACAACACGAAGTACATGTTAGCTATAGGGAAGAAACTCAGAATGTGAAACAGTTCACAATGGAAAACCCGCTTCGAACGAAATCCCACATTTCTCACACAGCGTTTGTAAAACAAAATGCGCTGAAATGCAGCTTATTGAGTATTGCGCACAAAGTAATGATCTAGCTGCTCCTTTGAAATGCATTCAACTCCATTTTCAGCGAGAACATCAGCACGAATGCAGTTTTCAGCTACCATTGAAAACCAAGGTTCTGGCACCATTTACAACACGAAGTACATGTTAGGTATACGGAAGAAAAAGACAATGCGCTGAAATGCAGCTTATTGAGTATTCCACACAAAGAACTGATCTAGCAGCTCCTTTGAAATGCAGACAACTCTCAATTCAGCGAGAACATCAGCACCAATGCAGTTTTCAGCTACCTTTGAAATCCAGGGTTCTGGCACCATTTACAACACGAAGTACATATTAGGTATAGGGAATAAAAACACAATGCGCTGAAATGCAGCTTATTGAGTATTCCGCACAAAGTAATGATCTAGCTGCTCCTTTGAAATGCATTCAACTCCATGTTCAGCGAGTACATCAGCACGAATGCAGTTTTCAGCTAACTTTGAAAACCAAGGTTCTGGAACCATTTACAACACTAAGTACATGTTAGCTATAGGGAAGAAACTCAGAATGTGATACTGCTTCACAATGGAAAACCCGCTTCGAACGAAATCAAACATTTCTCCCACAGCGTCTATAAAACACAAAATGCGCTGAAATGCAGCTTATTGTGTATTCCGCACAAAGTAATGATCTGGCTGCTCCTTTGAAATGCAGACAACTCCACATTCAGCGAGAAATTCAGCACCAACGCAGTTTTCAGCTACCTTTGAAAACCAAGGTTCTGGCACTATTTACAACACGAAGTACATGTTAGCTATAGGGAAGAAACTCAGAATGTGGAAACAGTTCACAATGGAAAACCCGCTTCGAACGAAATCCCACATTTCTCACACAGCGTCTATAAAACACAATGCGCTGAAATGCAGCTTATTGAGTATTCCACACAAAGAAATGATCTAGCTGCTCCTTTGAAATGCAGACAACTCCACATTCAGCGAGAACATCAGCGCCAATGCAGTTTTCAGCTACCTTTGAAAACCAGGTTTCTGGCAACATTTACAACACGACGTAAATGTTAGCTATAGGGAATAAAAACACAATGCGCTGAAATGCAGCTTATTGAGTATTCCACACAAAGTAATGATCTAGCTGCTCCTTTGAATTGCAGATAATTCCACGTTCAACGAGAACATCAGCACCGACGCAGTTTTCAGCTACCTTTGAGAACCAAGGTTCTGGCACGATTTACAACACGAAGTACATGTTAGCTATAGGGAAGAA
This sequence comes from Ochotona curzoniae, assembly GCF_017591425.1. Taxonomy (NCBI): domain Eukaryota; kingdom Metazoa; phylum Chordata; class Mammalia; order Lagomorpha; family Ochotonidae; genus Ochotona; species Ochotona curzoniae. The sequence continues at coordinate 324,030 of NW_024467092.1, forward strand.
ACACAATGCGCTGAAATGCAGCTTATTGAGTATTCCGCACAAAGTAATGATCTAGCTGCTCCTTTGAAATGCGGACAACTCCACATTCAGCGAGAACATCAGAGCCAACGCAGTTTTCAGCTACCTTTGAAAACTAAGGTTCTGGCACTATTTACAACACTAAGTACTTGTTAGCTATAGGGAAGAAACACACTGCGTGGAAATGCAGCTAATACAGTATTCCGCACAAAGTAGTGATCTAGCTGCTCCTTTGAAATGCATTCAACTCCACGTTCAGCGAGAACATCAGCGCCAACGCAGGTTTCAGCTACCTTTGAAAACCAAGGTTCTGGTACCATTTACAACACGAAGTGCATGTTAGCTATAGGGAAGAAACTCCGAATGTGATACTGCTTCACAATTGAAAACCCGCTTTGAACGAAATCCCACATTTCTCACACAGCGTCTATAAAACACAATGCGCTGAAATGCAGCTTATTGAGTATTCCGCACAAAGTTATGATCTAGCTGCTCCTTTGAATTGCAGACAACTCCATATTCAGCGAGAACATCAGAGCCAACGCAGTTTTCAGCTACTTTTGAAAACTAAGGTTCTGGTATTATTTACAACACTAAGTACTTGTTAGCTATAGGGAAGAAACACAATGCGTTGAAATACAGCTAATAGAGTATTCCGCACAAAGTAGTGATGTAGCAGCTCCTTTGAAATGCATTCAACTCCACGTTCAGCGAGAACATCACCGCCAACGCAGGTTTCAGCTACCTGTGAAAACCAAGGTTCTGGCACGATTTACAACACGAAGTACATGTTAGCTATAGGGAAGAAACTCAGAATGTGAAACAGTTCACAATGGAAAACCCGCTTCGAACGAAATCCCACATTTCTCACACAGCGTTTGTAAAACAAAATGCGCTGAAATGCAGCTTATTGAGTATTCCGCACAAAGTAATGATCTAGCTGCTCCTTTGAATTGCAGATAATTCCACGTTCAACGAGAACATCAGCACCGATGCAGTTTTCAGCTACCATTGAAAACCAAGGTTCTGGCACCATTTACAACACGAAGTACATGTTAGGTATACGGAAGAAAAAGACAATGCGCTGAAATGCAGCTTATTGAGTATTCCACACAAAGAACTGATCTAGCAGCTCCTTTGAAATGCAGACAACTCTCAATTCAGCGAGAACATCAGCACCAATGCAGTTTTCAGCTACCTTTGAAATCCAGGGTTCTGGCACCATTTACAACACGAAGTACATATTAGGTATAGGGAATAAAAACACAATGCGCTGAAATGCAGCTTATTGAGTATTCCGCACAAAATAATGATCTAGCTGCTCCTTTGAAATGCATTCAACTCCATGTTCAGCGAGTACATCAGCACGAATGCAGTTTTCAGCTAACTTTGAAAACCAAGGTTCTGGAACCATTTACAACACGAAGTACATGTTAGCTATAGGGAAGAAACTCAGAATGTGATACTGCTTCACAATGGAAAACCCGCTTCGAACGAAATCAAACATTTCTCCCACAGCGTCTATATAACACACAATGCGCTGAAATGCAGCTTATTGTGTATTCCGCACAAAGTAATGATCTGGCTGCTCCTTTGAAATGCAGACAACTCCACATTCAGCGAGAAATTCAGCACCAACGCAGTTTTCAGCTACCTTTGAAAACCAAGGTTCTGGCACTATTTACAACACGAAGTACATGTTAGCTATAGGGAAGAAACTCAGAATGTGGAAACAGTTCACAATGGAAAACCCGCTTCGAACGAAATCCCACATTTCTCACACAGCGTCTATAAAACACAATGCGCTGAAATGCAGCTTATTGAGTATTCCACACAAAGAAATGATCTAGCTGCTCCTTTGAAATGCAGACAACTCCACATTCAGCGAGAACATCAGCGCCAATGCAGTTTTCAGCTACCTTTGAAAACCAGGTTTCTGGCAACATTTACAACACGACGTAAATGTTAGCTATAGGGAATAAAAACACAATGCGCTGAAATGCAGCTTATTGAGTATTCCACACAAAGTAATGATCTAGCTGCTCCTTTGAATTGCAGATAATTCCACGTTCAACGAGAACATCAGCACCGACGCAGTTTTCAGCTACCATTGAAAACCAAGGTTCTGGCACCATTTACAACACGAAGTACATGTTAGGTATACGGAAGAAAAAGACAATGCGCTGAAATGCAGCTTATTGAGTATTCCACACAAAGAACTGATCTAGCAGCTCCTTTGAAATGCAGACAACTCTCAATTCAGCGAGAACATCAGCACCAATGCAGTTTTCAGCTACCTTTGAAATCCAGGGTTCTGGCACCATTTACAACACGAAGTACATATTAGGTATAGGGAATAAAAACACAATGCGCTGAAATGCAGCTTATTGAGTATTCCGCACAAAGTAATGATCTAGCTGCTCCTTTGAAATGCATTCAACTCCATGTTCAGCGAGTACATCAGCACGAATGCAGTTTTCAGCTAACTTTGAAAACCAAGGTTCTGGCACCATTTACAACACGAAGTACATGTTAGCTATAGGGAAGAAACACAATGCGCTGAAATGCAGCTTATTGAGTATTCCGCACAAAGTAATGATCTAGCTGCTCCTTTGAAATGCAGACAACTCCACATTCAGCGAGAACATCAGAGCCAACGCAGTTTTCAGCTACCTTTGAAAACTAAGGTTCTGGCACTATTTACAACACTAAGTACTTGTTAGCTATAGGGAAGAAACACAATGCGTGGAAATGCAGCTAATAGAGTATTCCGCACAAAGTAATGATCTAGCTGCTCCTTTGAAATGCATTCAACTCCACGTTCAACGAGAACATCAGCACCAACGCAGTTTTCAGCTACCTTTGAAAACCAAGGTTCTGGCACCATTTACAACACGAAGTACATGTTAGCTATAGGGAAGAAACTCCGAATGTGATACTGCATCACAATTGAAAACCCGCTTCGAACGAAATCCCACATTTCTCACACAGCGTCTATAAAACACAATGCGCTGAAATGGAGCTTATTGAGTATTCCGCACAAAGTAATGATCTAGCTGCTCCTTTGAAATGCAGATCAACTCCACGTTCAGTGAGAACATCAGCACCGAACGCAGTTTTCAGCTACCTTTGAAAACCAAGGTTCTGGCACCATTTACAACACGAAGTACATGTTAGCTAAGGGAAGAAACTCAGAATGTGAACTGTTCACATGAAAACCGCTTGAACGAAATCCACATTTTCACACAGCGTCTATAAAACACAATGCGCTGAAATGCAGCTTATTGAGTATTCCACACAAAGTAATGATCTAGCTGCTCCTTTGAAATGCAGACAACTCCACATTCAGCGAGAACATCAGCGCCAACGCAGTTTTCAGCTACCTTTGAAAACCAAGGTTCTGGCACTATTTACAACACTAAGTACTTGTTAGCTATAGGGAAGAAACACAATGCGTTGAAATGCAGCTAATAGAGTATTCCGCACAAAGTAGTGATCTAGCTGCTCCTTTGAAATGCATTCAACTCCACATTCAGCGAGAACATCACAGCCAACGCAGTTTTCAGCTACCTTTGAAAACCAAGGTTCTGGCACCATTTACAACACGAAGTACATGTTAGCTATAGGGAAGAAACTCAGAATGTGAAACAGTTCACAATGGAAAACCCGCTTCGAACGAAATCCCACATTTCTCACACAGCGTCTATAAAACACAATGCGCTGAAATGCAGCTTATTGAGTATTCCGCACAAAGTAATGATCTAGCTGCTCCTTTGAAATGCAGACAACTCCACATTCAGCGAGAACATCAGAGCCAACGCAGTTTTCAGCTACCTTTGAAAACCAAGGTTCTGGCACTATTTACAACACTAAGTACTTGTTAGCTATAGGGAAGAAACACAATGCGTTGAAATGCAGCTAATAGAGTATTCCGCACAAAGTAGTGATCTAGCTGCTCCTTTGAAATGCATTCAACTCCACGTTCAGCGAGAACATCACCGCCAACGCAGGTTTCAGCTACCTTTGAAAACCAAGGTTCTGGCAACATTGTTAGCTATAGGGAAGAAACTCAGAATGTGAAACAGTTCACAATGGAAAACCCGCTTTGAACGAAATCCCACATTTCTCACAAGCGTTGTAAAACACAATGCGCTGAAATGCAGCTTATTGAGTATTCCACACAAAGTAATGATCTAGCTGCTCCTTTGAAATGCAGACAACTCCACATTCAGCGAGAACATCAGAGCCAATGCAGTTTTCAGCTACCTTTGAAATCCAGGGTTCTGGCACCATTTACAACACGAAGTACATATTAGGTATAGGGAATAAAAACACAATGCGCTGAAATGCAGCTTATTGAGTATTCCGCACAAAGTAATGATCTAGCTGCTCCTTTGAAATGCATTCAACTCCATGTTCAGCGAGTACATCAGCACGAATGCAGTTTTCAGCTAACTTTGAAAACCAAGGTTCTGGAACCATTTACAACACGAAGTACATGTTAGCTATAGGGAAGAAACTCAGAATGTGATACTGCTTCACAATGGAAAACCCGCTTCGAACGAAATCAAACATTTCTCCCACAGCGTCTATATAACACACAATGCGCTGAAATGCAGCTTATTGAGTATTCCGCACAAAGTAATGATCTGGCTGCTCCTTTGAAATGCAGACAACTCCACATTCAGCGAGAAATTCAGCACCAACGCAGTTTTCAGCTACCTTTGAAAACCAAGGTTCTGGCACTATTTACAACACGAAGTACATGTTAGCTATAGGGAAGAAACTCAGAATGTGGAAACAGTTCACAATGGAAAACCCGCTTCGAACGAAATCCCACATTTCTCACACAGCGTCTATAAAACACAATGCGCTGAAATGCAGCTTATTGAGTATTCCACACAAAGAAATGATCTAGCTGCTCCTTTGAAATGCAGACAACTCCACATTCAGCGAGAACATCAGCGCCAATGCAGTTTTCAGCTACCTTTGAAAACCAGGTTTCTGGCAACATTTACAACACGACGTAAATGTTAGCTATAGGGAATAAAAACACAATGCGCTGAAATGCAGCTTATTGAGTATTCCACACAAAGTAATGATCTAGCTGCTCCTTTGAATTGCAGATAATTCCACGTTCAACGAGAACATCAGCACCGACGCAGTTTTCAGCTACCATTGAAAACCAAGGTTCTGGCACCATTTACAACACGAAGTACATGTTAGGTATACGGAAGAAAAAGACAATGCGCTGAAATGCAGCTTATTGAGTATTCCACACAAAGAACTGATCTAGCAGCTCCTTTGAAATGCAGACAACTCTCAATTCAGCGAGAACATCAGCACCAATGCAGTTTTCAGCTACCTTTGAAATCCAGGGTTCTGGCACCATTTACAACACGAAGTACATATTAGCTATAGGGAATAAAAACACAATGCGCTGAAATGCAGCTTATTGAGTATTCCGCACAAAGTAATGATCTAGCTGCTCCTTTGAAATGCATTCAACTCCATGTTCAGCGAGTACATCAGCACGAATGCAGTTTTCAGCTAACTTTGAAAACCAAGGTTCTGGAACCATTTACAACACGAAGTACATGTTAGCTATAGGGAAGAAACTCAGAATGTGATACTGCTTCACAATGGAAAACCCGCTTCGAACGAAATCAAACATTTCTCCCACAGCGTCTATATAACACACAATGCGCTGAAATGCAGCTTATTGTGTATTCCGCACAAAGTAATGATCTGGCTGCTCCTTTGAAATGCAGACAACTCCACATTCAGCGAGAAATTCAGCACCAACGCAGTTTTCAGCTACCTTTGAAAACCAAGGTTCTGGCACTATTTACAACACGAAGTACATGTTAGCTATAGGGAAGAAACTCAGAATGTGGAAACAGTTCACAATGGAAAACCAGCTTCGAACGAAATCCCACATTTCTCACACAGCGTCTATAAAACACAATGTGCTGAAATGCAGCTTATTGAGTATTCCACACAAAGAAATGATCTAGCTGCTCCTTTGAAATGCAGACAACTCCACATTCAGCGAGAACATCAGCGCCAATGCAGTTTTCAGCTACCTTTTGAAAACCAGGTTTCTGGCAACATTTACAACACGAAGTACATGTTAGCTATAGGGAAGAAACACAATGCGCTGAAATGCAGCTTATTGAGTATTCCGCACAAAGTAATGATCTAGCTGCTCCTTTGAAATGCGGACAACTCCACATTCAGCGAGAACATCAGAGCCAACGCAGTTTTCAGCTACCTTTGAAATCCAGGGTTCTGGCACTATTTACAACACTAAGTACTTGTTAGCTATAGGGAAGAAACACACTGCGTGGAAATGCAGCTAATACAGTATTCCGCACAAAGTAGTGATCTAGCTGCTCCTTTGAAATGCATTCAATCCACGTTCAGCGAGAACATCAGCGCCAACGCAGGTTTCAGCTACCTTTGAAAACCAAGGTTCTGGCACCATTTACAACACGAAGTACATGTTAGCTATAGGGAAGAAACTCAGAATGTGAAACAGTTCACAATGGAAAACCCGCTTCGAACGAAATCCCACATTTCTCACACAGCGTTTGTAAAACAAAATGCGCTGAAATGCAGCTTATTGAGTATTCCACACAAAGAACTGATCTAGCAGCTCCTTTGAAATGCAGACAACTCTCAATTCAGCGAGAACATCAGCACCAATGCAGTTTTCAGCTACCTTTGAAATCCAGGGTTCTGGCACCATTTACAACACGAAGTACATATTAGGTATAGGGAATAAAAACACAATGCGCTGAAATGCAGCTTATTGAGTATTCCGCACAAAGTAATGATCTAGCTGCTCCTTTGAAATGCATTCAACTCCATGTTCAGCGAGTACATCAGCACGAATGCAGTTTTCAGCTAACTTTGAAAACCAAGGTTCTGGAACCATTTACAACACGAAGTACATGTTAGCTATAGGGAAGAAACTCAGAATGTGATACTGCTTCACAATGGAAAACCCGCTTCGAACGAAATCAAACATTTCTCCCACAGCGTCTATATAACACACAATGCGCTGAAATGCAGCTTATTGTGTATTCCGCACAAAGTAATGATCTGGCTGCTCCTTTGAAATGCAGACAACTCCACATTCAGCGAGAAATTCAGCACCAACGCAGTTTTCAGCTACCTTTGAAAACCAAGGTTCTGGCACTATTTACAACACGAAGTACATGTTAGCTATAGGGAAGAAACTCAGAATGTGGAAACAGTTCACAATGGAAAACCCGCTTCGAACGAAATCCCACATTTCTCACACAGCGTCTATAAAACACAATGCGCTGAAATGCAGCTTATTGAGTATTCCACACAAAGAAATGATCTAGCTGCTCCTTTGAAATGCAGACAACTCCACATTCAGCGAGAACATCAGCGCCAATGCAGTTTTCAGCTACCTTTGAAAACCAGGTTTCTGGCAACATTTACAACACGACGTAAATGTTAGCTATAGGGAATAAAAACACAATGCGCTGAAATGCAGCTTATTGAGTATTCCACACAAAGTAATGATCTAGCTGCTCCTTTGAATTGCAGATAATTCCACGTTCAACGAGAACATCAGCACCGACGCAGTTTTCAGCTACCATTGAAAACCAAGGTTCTGGCACCATTTACAACACGAAGTACATGTTAGGTATACGGAAGAAAAAGACAATGCGCTGAAATGCAGCTTATTGAGTATTCCACACAAAGAACTGATCTAGCAGCTCCTTTGAAATGCAGACAACTCTCAATTCAGCGAGAACATCAGCACCAATGCAGTTTTCAGCTACCTTTGAAATCCAGGGTTCTGGCACCATTTACAACACGAAGTACATATTAGCTATAGGGAATAAAAACACAATGCGCTGAAATGCAGCTTATTGAGTATTCCGCACAAAGTAATGATCTAGCTGCTCCTTTGAAATGCATTCAACTCCATGTTCAGCGAGTACATCAGCACGAATGCAGTTTTCAGCTAACTTTGAAAACCAAGGTTCTGGAACCATTTACAACACGAAGTACATGTTAGCTATAGGGAAGAAACTCAGAATGTGATACTGCTTCACAATGGAAAACCCGCTTCGAACGAAATCAAACATTTCTCCCACAGCGTCTATATAACACACAATGCGCTGAAATGCAGCTTATTGTGTATTCCGCACAAAGTAATGATCTGGCTGCTCCTTTGAAATGCAGACAACTCCACATTCAGCGAGAAATTCAGCACCAACGCAGTTTTCAGCTACCTTTGAAAACCAAGGTTCTGGCACTATTTACAACACGAAGTACATGTTAGCTATAGGGAAGAAACTCAGAATGTGGAAACAGTTCACAATGGAAAACCCGCTTCGAACGAAATCCCACATTTCTCACACAGCGTCTATAAAACACAATGCGCTGAAATGCAGCTTATTGAGTATTCCACACAAAGAAATGATCTAGCTGCTCCTTTGAAATGCAGACAACTCCACATTCAGCGAGAACATCAGCGCCAATGCAGTTTTCAGCTACCTTTGAAAACCAGGTTTCTGGCAACATTTACAACACGACGTAAATGTTAGCTATAGGGAATAAAAACACAATGCGCTGAAATGCAGCTTATTGAGTATTCCACACAAAGTAATGATCTAGCTGCTCCTTTGAATTGCAGATAATTCCACGTTCAACGAGAACATCAGCACCGACGCAGTTTTCAGCTACCATTGAAAACCAAGGTTCTGGCACCATTTACAACACGAAGTACATGTTAGGTATACGGAAGAAAAAGACAATGCGCTGAAATGCAGCTTATTGAGTATTCCACACAAAGAACTGATCTAGCAGCTCCTTTGAAATGCAGACAACTCTCAATTCAGCGAGAACATCAGCACCAATGCAGTTTTCAGCTACCTTTGAAATCCAGGGTTCTGGCACCATTTACAACACGAAGTACATATTAGGTATAGGGAATAAAAACACAATGCGCTGAAATGCAGCTTATTGAGTATTCCGCACAAAGTAATGATCTAGCTGCTCCTTTGAAATGCATTCAACTCCATGTTCAGCGAGTACATCAGCGCCAATGCAGTTTTCAGCTAACTTTGAAAACCAAGGTTCTGGAACCATTTACAACACGAAGTACATGTTAGCTATAGGGAAGAAACTCAGAATGTGAAACAGTTCACAATGGAAAACCCGCTTCGAACGAAATCCCACATTTCTCACACAGCGTTTGTAAAACAAAATGCGCTGAAATGCAGCTTATTGAGTATTCCGCACAAAGTAATGATCTAGCTGCTCCTTTGAAATGCATTCAACTCCATTTTCAGCGAGAACATCAGCACGAATGCAGTTTTCAGCTACCATTGAAAACCAAGGTTCTGGCACCATTTACAACACGAAGTACATGTTAGCTATACGGAAGAAAAAGACAATGCGCTGAAATGCAGCTTATTGAGTATTCCACACAAAGAACTGATCTAGCAGCTCCTTTGAAATGCAGACAACTCTCAATTCAGCGAGAACATCAGCACCAATGCAGTTTTCAGCTACCTTTGAAATCCAGGGTTCTGGCACCATTTACAACACGAAGTACATATTAGCTATAGGGAATAAAAACACAATGCGCTGAAATGCAGCTTATTGAGTATTCCGCACAAAGTAATGATCTAGCTGCTCCTTTGAAATGCATTCAACTCCATGTTCAGCGAGTACATCAGCACGAATGCAGTTTTCAGCTAACTTTGAAAACCAAGGTTCTGGAACCATTTACAACACGAAGTACATGTTAGCTATAGGGAAGAAACTCAGAATGTGATACTGCTTCACAATGGAAAACCCGCTTCGAACGAAATCAAACATTTCTCCCACAGCGTCTATATAACACACAATGCGCTGAAATGCAGCTTATTGAGTATTCCGCACAAAGTAATGATCTGGCTGCTCCTTTGAAATGCAGACAACTCCACATTCAGCGAGAAATTCAGCACCAACGCAGTTTTCAGCTACCTTTGAAAACCAAGGTTCTGGCACTATTTACAACACGAAGTACATGTTAGCTATAGGGAAGAAACTCAGAATGTGGAAACAGTTCACAATGGAAAACCTGCTTCGAACGAAATCCCACATTTCTCACACAGCGTCTATAAAACACAATGCGCTGAAATGCAGCTTATTGAGTATTCCACACAAAGAAATGATCTAGCTGCTCCTTTGAAATGCAGACAACTCCACATTCAGCGAGAACATCAGCGCCAATGCAGTTTTCAGCTACCTTTGAAAACCAGGTTTCTGGCAACATTTACAACACGACGTAAATGTTAGCTATAGGGAATAAAAACACAATGCGCTGAAATGCAGCTTATTGAGTATTCCACACAAAGTAATGATCTAGCTGCTCCTTTGAATTGCAGATAATTCCACGTTCAACGAGAACATCAGCACCGACGCAGTTTTCAGCTACCATTGAAAACCAAGGTTCTGGCAACATTTACAACACGAAGTACATGTTAGGTATACGGAAGAAAAAGACAATGCGCTGAAATGCAGCTTATTGAGTATTCCACACAAAGAACTGATCTAGCAGCTCCTTTGAAATGCAGACAACTCTCAATTCAGCGAGAACATCAGCACCAATGCAGTTTTCAGCTACCTTTGAAATCCAGGGTTCTGGCACCATTTACAACACGAAGTACATATTAGGTATAGGGAATAAAAACACAATGCGCTGAAATGCAGCTTATTGAGTATTCCGCACAAAGTAATGATCTAGCTGCTCCTTTGAAATGCATTCAACTCCATGTTCAGCGAGTACATCAGCACGAATGCAGTTTTCAGCTAACTTTGAAAACCAAGGTTCTGGAACCATTTACAACACGAAGTACATGTTAGCTATAGGGAAGAAACTCAGAATGTGATACTGCTTCACAATGGAAAACCCGCTTCGAACGAAATCAAACATTTCTCCCACAGCGTCTATATAACACACAATGCGCTGAAATGCAGCTTATTGTGTATTCCGCACAAAGTAATGATCTGGCTGCTCCTTTGAAATGCAGACAACTCCACATTCAGCGAGAAATTCAGCACCAACGCAGTTTTCAGCTACCTTTGAAAACCAAGGTTCTGGCACTATTTACAACACGAAGTACATGTTAGCTATAGGGAAGAAACTCAGAATGTGGAAACAGTTCACAATGGAAAACCCGCTTCGAACGAAATCCCACATTTCTCACACAGCGTCTATAAAACACAATGCGCTGAAATGCAGCTTATTGAGTATTCCACACAAAGAAATGATCTAGCTGCTCCTTTGAAATGCAGACAACTCCACATTCAGCGAGAACATCAGCGCCAATGCAGTTTTCAGCTACCTTTGAAAACCAGGTTTCTGGCAACATTTACAACACGACGTAAATGTTAGCTATAGGGAATAAAAACACAATGCGCTGAAATGCAGCTTATTGAGTATTCCACACAAAGTAATGATCTAGCTGCTCCTTTGAATTGCAGATAATTCCACGTTCAACGAGAACATCAGCACCGACGCAGTTTTCAGCTACCATTGAAAACCAAGGTTCTGGCACCATTTACAACACGAAGTACATGTTAGGTATACGGAAGAAAAAGACAATGCGCTGAAATGCAGCTTATTGAGTATTCCACACAAAGAACTGATCTAGCAGCTCCTTTGAAATGCAGACAACTCTCAATTCAGCGAGAACATCAGCACCAATGCAGTTTTCAGCTACCTTTGAAATCCAGGGTTCTGGCACCATTTACAACACGAAGTACATATTAGGTATAGGGAATAAAAACACAATGCGCTGAAATGCAGCTTATTGAGTATTCCGCACAAAGTAATGATCTAGCTGCTCCTTTGAAATGCATTCAACTCCATGTTCAGCGAGTACATCAGCACGAATGCAGTTTTCAGCTAACTTTGAAAACCAAGGTTCTGGAACCATTTACAACACGAAGTACATGTTAGCTATAGGGAAGAAACTCAGAATGTGAAACAGTTCACAATGGAAAAAACGCTTCGAACGAAATCCCACATTTCTCACACAGCGTTTGTAAAACAAAATGCGCTGAAATGCAGCTTATTGAGTATTCCGCACAAAGTAATGATCTAGCTGCTCCTTTGAAATGCATTCAACTCCATTTTCAGCGAGAACATCAGCACGAATGCAGTTTTCAGCTACCATTGAAAACCAAGGTTCTGGCACCATTTACAACACGAAGTACATGTTAGCTATAGGGAAGAAAAAGACAATGCGCTGAAATGCAGCTTATTGAGTATTCCACACAAAGAACTGATCTAGCAGCTCCTTTGAAATGCAGACAACTCTCAATTCAGCGAGAACATCAGCACCAATGCAGTTTTCAGCTACCTTTGAAATCCAGGGTTCTGGCACCATTTACAACACGAAGTACATATTAGGTATAGGGAATAAAAACACAATGCGCTGAAATGCAGCTTATTGAGTATTCCGCACAAAGTAATGATCTAGCTGCTCCTTTGAAATGCATTCAACTCCATGTTCAGCGAGTACATCAGCACGAATGCAGTTTTCAGCTAACTTTGAAAACCAAGGTTCTGGAACCATTTACAACACGAAGTACATGTTAGCTATAGGGAAGAAACTCAGAATGTGATACTGCTTCACAATGGAAAACCCGCTTCGAACGAAATCAAACATTTCTCCCACAGCGTCTATATAACACACAATGCGCTGAAATGCAGCTTATTGAGTATTCCGCACAAAGTAATGATCTGGCTGCTCCTTTGAAATGCAGACAACTCCACATTCAGCGAGAAATTCAGCACCAACGCAGTTTTCAGCTACCTTTGAAAACCAAGGTTCTGGCACTATTTACAACACGAAGTACATGTTAGCTATAGGGAAGAAACTCAGAATGTGGAAACAGTTCACAATGGAAAACCTGCTTCGAACGAAATCCCACATTTCTCACACAGCGTCTATAAAACACAATGCGCTGAAATGCAGCTTATTGAGTATTCCACACAAAGAAATGATCTAGCTGCTCCTTTGAAATGCAGACAACTCCACATTCAGCGAGAACATCAGCGCCAATGCAGTTTTCAGCTACCTTTGAAAACCAGGTTTCTGGCAACATTTACAACACGACGTAAATGTTAGCTATAGGGAATAAAAACACAATGCGCTGAAATGCAGCTTATTGAGTATTCCACACAAAGTAATGATCTAGCTGCTCCTTTGAATTGCAGATAATTCCACGTTCAACGAGAACATCAGCACCGACGCAGTTTTCAGCTACCATTGAAAACCAAGGTTCTGGCACCATTTACAACACGAAGTACATGTTAGGTATACGGAAGAAAAAGACAATGCGCTGAAATGCAGCTTATTGAGTATTCCACACAAAGAACTGATCTAGCAGCTCCTTTGAAATGCAGACAACTCTCAATTCAGCGAGAACATCAGCACCAATGCAGTTTTCAGCTACCTTTGAAATCCAGGGTTCTGGCACCATTTACAACACGAAGTACATATTAGCTATAGGGAATAAAAACACAATGCGCTGAAATGCAGCTTATTGAGTATTCCGCACAAAGTAATGATCTAGCTGCTCCTTTGAAATGCATTCAACTCCATGTTCAGCGAGTACATCAGCACGAATGCAGTTTTCAGCTAACTTTGAAAACCAAGGTTCTGGAACCATTTACAACACGAAGTACATGTTAGCTATAGGGAAGAAACTCAGAATGTGATACTGCTTCACAATGGAAAACCCGCTTCGAACGAAATCAAACATTTCTCCCACAGCGTCTATATAACACACAATGCGCTGAAATGCAGCTTATTGTGTATTCCGCACAAAGTAATGATCTGGCTGCTCCTTTGAAATGCAGACAACTCCACATTCAGCGAGAAATTCAGCACCAACGCAGTTTTCAGCTACCTTTGAAAACCAAGGTTCTGGCACTATTTACAACACGAAGTACATGTTAGCTATAGGGAAGAAACTCAGAATGTGGAAACAGTTCACAATGGAAAACCCGCTTCGAACGAAATCCCACATTTCTCACACAGCGTCTATAAAACACAATGCGCTGAAATGCAGCTTATTGAGTATTCCACACAAAGAAATGATCTAGCTGCTCCTTTGAAATGCAGACAACTCCACATTCAGCGAGAACATCAGCGCCAATGCAGTTTTCAGCTACCTTTGAAAACCAGGTTTCTGGCAACATTTACAACACGACGTAAATGTTAGCTATAGGGAATAAAAACACAATGCGCTGAAATGCAGCTTATTGAGTATTCCACACAAAGTAATGATCTAGCTGCTCCTTTGAATTGCAGATAATTCCACGTTCAACGAGAACATCAGCACCGACGCAGTTTTCAGCTACCTTTGAGAACCAAGGTTCTGGCACGATTTACAACACGAAGTACATGTTAGCTATAGGGAAGAAAACACAATGCGCTGAAATGCAGCTTATTGAGTATTCCGCACAAAGTAATGATCTAGCTGCTCCTTTGAAATGCGGACAACTCCACATTCAGCGAGAACATCAGAGCCAACGCAGTTTTCAGCTACCTTTGAAAACTAAGGTTCTGGCACTATTTACAACACTAAGTACTTGTTAGCTATAGGGAAGAAACACACTGCGTGGAAATGCAGCTTATACAGTATTCCGCAAAAAGTAGTGATCTAGCTGCTCCTTTGAAATGCATTCAATCCACGTTCAGCGAGAACATCAGCGCCAACGCAGGTTTCAGCTACCTTTGAAAACTAAGGTTCTGGTACCATTTACAACACGAAGTGCATGTTAGCTATAGGGAAGAAACTCCGAATGTGATACTGCTTCACAATGGAAAACCCGCTTCGAACGAAATCCCACATTTCTCACACAGCGTCTATAAAACACAATGCGCTGAAATGCAGCTTATTGAGTATTCCGCACAAAGTTATGATCTATCTGATCCTTTGAAAAGCAGACAACTCCATATTCAGCGAGAACATCAGAGCCAACGCAGTTTTCAGCTACTTTTGAAAACTAAGGTTCTGGTATTATTTACAACACTAAGTACTTGTTAGCTATAGGGAAGAAAACACAATGCGTTGAAATACAGCTAATAGAGTATTCCGCACAAAGTAGTGATGTAGCAGCTCCTTTGAAATGCATTCAACTCCACGTTCAGCGAGAACATCACCGCCAACGCAGTTTTCAGCTACCTTTGAAAACCAAGGTTCTGGCACCATTTACAACACGAAGTACATGTTAGCTATAGGGAAGAAACTCAGAATGTGAAACAGTTCACAATGGAAAACCCGCTTCGAACGAAATCCCACATTTCTCACACAGCGTTTGTAAAACAAAATGCGCTGAAATGCAGCTTATTGAGTATTCCGCACAAAGTAATGATCTAGCTGCTCCTTTGAAATGCATTCAACTCCATTTTCAGCGAGAACATCAGCACGAATGCAGTTTTCAGCTACCATTGAAAACCAAGGTTCTGGCACCATTTACAACACGAAGTACATGTTAGGTATACGGAAGAAAAAGACAATGCGCTGAAATGCAGCTTATTGAGTATTCCACACAAAGAACTGATCTAGCAGCTCCTTTGAAATGCAGACAACTCTCAATTCAGCGAGAACATCAGCACCAATGCAGTTTTCAGCTACCTTTGAAATCCAGGGTTCTGGCACCATTTACAACACGAAGTACATATTAGGTATAGGGAATAAAAACACAATGCGCTGAAATGCAGCTTATTGAGTATTCCGCACAAAGTAATGATCTAGCTGCTCCTTTGAAATGCATTCAACTCCATGTTCAGCGAGTACATCAGCACGAATGCAGTTTTCAGCTAACTTTGAAAACCAAGGTTCTGGAACCATTTACAACACGAAGTACATGTTAGCTATAGGGAAGAAACTCAGAATGTGATACTGCTTCACAATGGAAAACCCGCTTCGAACGAAATCAAACATTTCTCCCACAGCGTCTATATAACACACAATGCGCTGAAATGCAGCTTATTGTGTATTCCGCACAAAGTAATGATCTGGCTGCTCCTTTGAAATGCAGACAACTCCACATTCAGCGAGAAATTCAGCACCAACGCAGTTTTCAGCTACCTTTGAAAACCAAGGTTCTGGCACTATTTACAACACGAAGTACATGTTAGCTATAGGGAAGAAACTCAGAATGTGGAAACAGTTCACAATGGAAAACCTGCTTCGAACGAAATCCCACATTTCTCACACAGCGTCTATAAAACACAATGCGCTGAAATGCAGCTTATTGAGTATTCCACACAAAGAAATGATCTAGCTGCTCCTTTGAAATGCAGACAACTCCACATTCAGCGAGAACATCAGCGCCAATGCAGTTTTCAGCTACCTTTGAAAACCAGGTTTCTGGCAACATTTACAACACGACGTAAATGTTAGCTATAGGGAATAAAAACACAATGCGCTGAAATGCAGCTTATTGAGTATTCCACACAAAGTAATGATCTAGCTGCTCCTTTGAATTGCAGATAATTCCACGTTCAACGAGAACATCAGCACCGACGCAGTTTTCAGCTACCATTGAAAACCAAGGTTCTGGCACCATTTACAACACGAAGTACATGTTAGGTATACGGAAGAAAAAGACAATGCGCTGAAATGCAGCTTATTGAGTATTCCACACAAAGAACTGATCTAGCAGCTCCTTTGAAATGCAGACAACTCTCAATTCAGCGAGAACATCAGCACCAATGCAGTTTTCAGCTACCTTTGAAATCCAGGGTTCTGGCACCATTTACAACACGAAGTACATGTTAGCTATAGGGAAGAAACACAATGCGTGAAATGCAGCTTATTGAGTATTCCGCACAAAGTAATGATCTGGCTGCTCCTTTGAAATGCAGACAACTCCACATTCAGCGAGAAATTCAGCACCAACGCAGTTTTCAGCTACCTTTGAAAACCAAGGTTCTGGCACTATTTACAACACGAAGTACATGTTAGCTATAGGGAAGAAACTCAGAATGTGGAAACAGTTCACAATGGAAAACCCGCTTCGAACGAAATCCCACATTTCTCACACAGCGTCTATAAAACACAATGCGCTGAAATGCAGCTTATTGAGTATTCCACACAAAGAAATGATCTAGCTGCTCCTTTGAAATGCAGACAACTCCACATTCAGCGAGAACATCAGCGCCAATGCAGTTTTCAGCTACCTTTGAAAACCAGGTTTCTGGCAACATTTACAACACGACGTAAATGTTAGCTATAGGGAATAAAAACACAATGCGCTGAAATGCAGCTTATTGAGTATTCCACACAAAGTAATGATCTAGCTGCTCCTTTGAATTGCAGATAATTCCACGTTCAACGAGAACATCAGCACCGACGCAGTTTTCAGCTACCTTTGAAAACCAAGGTTCTGGCACGATTTACAACACGAAGTACATGTTAGCTATAGGGAAGAAACACAATGCGCTGAAATGCAGCTTATTGAGTATTCCGCACAAAGTAATGATCTAGCTGCTCCTTTGAAATGCGGACAACTCCACATTCAGCGAGAACATCAGAGCCAACGCAGTTTTCAGCTACCTTTGAAAACTAAGGTTCTGGCACTATTTACAACACGAAGTACTTGTTAGCTATAGGGAAGAAAACACACTGCGTGGAAATGCAGCTTATTCAGTATTCCGCACAAAGTAGTGATCTAGCTGCTCCTTTGAAATGCATTCAACTCCACGTTCAGCGAGAACATCAGCGCCAACGCAGGTTTCAGCTACCTTTGAAAACTAAGGTTCTGGTACCATTTACAACACGAAGTGCATGTTAGCTATAGGGAAGAAACTCCGAATGTGATACTGCTTCACAATGGAAAACCCGCTTTGAACGAAATCCAACATTTCTCACACAGCGTCTATAAAACACAATGCGCTGAAATGCAGCTTATTGAGTATTCCGCACAAAGTTATGATCTATCTGCTCCTTTGAAATGCAGACAACTCCACATTCAGCGAGAAATTCAGCACCAACGCAGTTTTCAGCTACCTTTGAAAACCAAGGTTCTGGCACTATTTACAACACTAAGTACTTGTTAGCTATAGGGAAGAAACACAATGCGTTGAAATACAGCTAATAGAGTATTCCGCACAAAGTAGTGATGTAGCAGCTCCTTTGAAATGCATTCAACTCCACGTTCAGCGAGAACATCACCGCCAACGCAGTTTTCAGCTACCTGTGAAAACCAAGGTTCTGGCACGATTTACAACACGAAGTACATGTTAGCTATAGGGAAGAAACTCAGAATGTGAAACAGTTCACAATGGAAAACCCGCTTCGAACGAAATCCCACATTTCTCACACAGCGTTTGTAAAACAAAATGCGCTGAAATGCAGCTTATTGAGTATTCCGCACAAAGTAATGATCTAGCTGCTCCTTTGAAATGCATTCAACTCCACTTTCAGCGAGAACATCAGCACGAATGCAGTTTTCAGCTACCATTGAAAACCAAGGTTCTGGCACCATTTACAACACGAAGTACATGTTAGGTATACGGAAGAAAAAGACAATGCGCTGAAATGCAGCTTATTGAGTATTCCACACAAAGAACTGATCTAGCAGCTCCTTTGAAATGCAGACAACTCTCAATTCAGCGAGAACATCAGCACCAATGCAGTTTTCAGCTACCTTTGAAATCCAGGGTTCTGGCACCATTTACAACACGAAGTACATATTAGGTATAGGGAATAAAAACACAATGCGCTGAAATGCAGCTTATTGAGTATTCCGCACAAAGTAATGATCTAGCTGCTCCTTTGAAATGCATTCAACTCCATGTTCAGCGAGTACATCAGCACGAATGCAGTTTTCAGCTAACTTTGAAAACCAAGGTTCTGGAACCATTTACAACACGAAGTACATGTTAGCTATAGGGAAGAAACTCAGAATGTGATACTGCTTCACAATGGAAAACCCGCTTCGAACGAAATCAAACATTTCTCCCACAGCGTCTATATAACACACAATGCGCTGAAATGCAGCTTATTGTGTATTCCGCACAAAGTAATGATCTGGCTGCTCCTTTGAAATGCAGACAACTCCACATTCAGCGAGAAATTCAGCACCAACGCAGTTTTCAGCTACCTTTGAAAACCAAGGTTCTGGCACTATTTACAACACGAAGTACATGTTAGCTATAGGGAAGAAACTCAGAATGTGGAAACAGTTCACAATGGAAAACCTGCTTCGAACGAAATCCCACATTTCTCACACAGCGTCTATAAAACACAATGCGCTGAAATGCAGCTTATTGAGTATTCCACACAAAGAAATGATCTAGCTGCTCCTTTGAAATGCAGACAACTCCACATTCAGCGAGAACATCAGCGCCAATGCAGTTTTCAGCTACCTTTGAAAACCAGGTTTCTGGCAACATTTACAACACGACGTAAATGTTAGCTATAGGGAATAAAAACACAATGCGCTGAAATGCAGCTTATTGAGTATTCCACACAAAGTAATGATCTAGCTGCTCCTTTGAATTGCAGATAATTCCACGTTCAACGAGAACATCAGCACCGACGCAGTTTTCAGCTACCTTTGAAAACCAAGGTTCTGGCACCATTTACAACACGAAGTACATGTTAGGTATACGGAAGAAAAAGACAATGCGCTGAAATGCAGCTTATTGAGTATTCCACACAAAGAACTGATCTAG